>NC_066584.1:409683818-409983818 GCF_024323335.1 Lathyrus oleraceus
TATTCTCTCATTGATAACAAAAGATCTTTAAGCTTTTGTTAAAATCAATTCATCCATCTTTGAAATTTTTACCATGAACAACGAGGTTTTGATCCCTCATTTTATGTTGGTACGTAGGCATAAGACCAAAAGTCTTGTCAAAAACAAAAAATGTAAATAATGAATTATTTTCTCATTCCCTCATTCTATTTTTAAACAAACATCTTTTTCAACCAAAATCACTACACACAAGATGGGCTCCCTAGAAGTACCTTGGACACTTTGGATGCTAATACCTTCCCTCTATGTAACCAACCCCCTTACTTGTAATCTCTGACATTTTATTAGTTTTAATTTGAAAACTTCTTATCTTTGGGTTTGTTCATACTTTTTCCTTCTTCCTTTGAAAATAATAAAAGCGCGGTGGCACTCTAGTTTTATTGACGTTGAGCTAACCAATAACTCAGTGGTCATGAATTTACCGCTACAGGTAGTAGTTACCTCGATTCGACCTCACTTCAAATGTTCCACACACATCTGAATGGACTAACTCTAGCTTTTTCTTCGACCTCATTGGCAGGTCATGCTTCAATGCTTTCCTAGCCTGCTTTACTTTGCAACATTCCTCGCACATCTGACTTGGTTGTTTCACCTGAGGTAAGACATACACCATCTTCTTCTGGTCGAGCATACCTAAACTTATAAAGTTTATATGTCTATACTTGTGATGCAATAGCCATCTATTGTCTTCTTTTGTAGTTGAAGCAAGACACTTGTGATCAACTGGGTTGATCTCTACTTTCAAGGTCTAGTTATCTTCCTATGGTGCCTTTAGAATCATCCTTCCATCACTATGATACACCTTCATATAATTGTTTTCTATCTTCATGTTGTACCCTTTTGCAAGTAATTAACCTACACTTATCAAGTTACTTGTCATGGAAGGTACATACACCACATCAGTGATGCTGACTTTTCAACCATCTTTTCTGACAACAGAGATGCCTCCCTTTCTACCTGATGTGATGTACCTTCCATATGCAAAATTTATCACTTTCTTAATTGATTCATCTAGCTTGACGAACCAGTATTTATTACCACTCATGTGGTTATTGCATCCTGAATGCATGTACCATATGTTGGTTTGCCTAGTGTTCGACTGAGTATTTGTTGGAGAATTGCCATCCAAGGCGCAGCGGAATTTAAAATTTTCTCCATTTAGTGATCCTTACGAATGGGCATGATCAGTGATAGAATCGTTACCTCTTGTGGCGATTCAAACCTTTGGTGCAGATCTCTGATAATGATCAAAACCTTTGATACAGATCCACGGGGCGATCACGAACGTTGAACGATGACAACGTCTCTACTCAGTCCACACGAACGGATTCCTTCAATCGCAGTGCTAGCTGTTATGAATGAAGGCTTTGAGTGAGAGAGAGATACGAAATTCCAACTCTTCAGTTGTGTTGTATTCCCATACAAAGCTTTTGCACAAGAGCTCTATTTATAGAACCACTTGTGTGGGCTTCAAGCCAAAAAGCCCACTTAAGTACATTTTGGCCTATATCTCATAATATGCCAAAATCACTTAAGTATTTGGTACCTTACCATATTTCGTATTCTGCTTAAGTACACCGTACCTTACGATGTTCCTTAATTATTCTATCTCTCATCAATCCGTCCTTTGTGTGTGACCCTATAGGTTTTCGCGACGTTGACAATTATATTAAATCACGCATTTAACATAATAAACAGTGAGCGGTATCTAGCAACACATCACTGCTACCCAAGTCACGAAAATGTCATGTGATCTGACAAAACCTCCTGTGATAATAATTATGTGTAAAATTACCCCTTTGCCCTTATGTCTATATTGAACACAAGGTATAGACCGTGTCACCCTTGTCCAGTTCAATATTGGGCCCATAGACATTTATCCTGTTACGCAGGATTGGCAAATTCCATCTAGGACACTCATGTCCCTCAACATGCTTTGTGGAGTATCCATCAACTGTCTTTATGGTTATCCAGTTACGGACAACGTTAGATCAGCAACAAAGCACTCGACTCTACATCTAGGATCCATAGTGGTTTCAGGTCGAAGAGTGGTATACACTATTATCACCATGAGAATAACTTATGACACTTTGCATAACTTTCTATATAGTATTCTCATAGCGGGTCAATCCGGTATAAATATTACTCCTAACATTCATACCTATGTTTAAGACTTGATAACTCTTTATCCATGATCCATGAGATGTGATCATCAGTCTACAAACATAATAGTCTTAATGCTTTAATGTTATCCCACTTCACACTAAAGCTCGACTACGGATACTTTAAGAATAGTGTCCTTATGTTTAATGTGTTCTCATGATTAAGTCACACTTAATACATTAAACGGACTATCTATTCCAGGGACTTTATTAATCAACCATAATAAAGAAAATGCATTTTATTATTAATAAATAATTCGACACAAGTACCAAAAGTATTGGCCTCTAGGGCTTACACCAACAGTATTGGCCATGAGTAACACATCCTCAAAATCATTATCTTCAGCATGTGCATACTTCTCTTCATCACTATCTTTCGCCCATGCTTCGTTTTTTCTTCGATAATCTCGAGCATAATGGCAAAATCCTTGATAGTTGTAACACTGCACCTCCTTCATATAAACTTTCTTCCCATAATACTTGTTGACCGTGCCTTTCTTGATTGAATTAGAATGATTTTTTGAGTTCTTTCTTGACTTCTCATCATTAGCAATATTCTTTCCCTTTTCTTTTCCAGATTTCTTGATGAATCTTGCTTGTAGTGCCTATTCAGCCACTTTCTCCCTTTTTGAGTTCCTCTACTTCAGTCTCATCTCATGAGCGTCTAATGAAGCTTAAAGTTCTTCTAACTTCATCTCATTTAGGTTCTTGGACTCTTCAATTGACACTACAATATAATCAAACTTCATAGTCAAAGATCTCAACACTTTCTAAATCTTCTACAAATCATTGATTGATTCACCATACGACTTCATCTGGTTCGTTAGCAACACCACTAGTGAAAGATATTATGAGACTGATTCATCCTTCTTCATCTGAGTCATCTCGAATTGTTTTCTCAATGTCTGCAACTTTACCCTTTTCAATTTTTCATCTCCGTCGTACAAGTTCTTTAACTTGTTTCATGCTCCTTTTGTAGTTTCTTCTTTAATAATTTTCTCAAACACGTTAGAATCCACACACTAGTGAACCAAGAACATACATTTCCATCTTTCTTTCTTCGTTTGTTGTGCATAGCTTGTTGAACATCATTTGCATTCGCTTTCAATGTCGGCACTCCATCATCTACGATTTCAGTCGCATCTTGAAATCTTAGGATGACCTTCATTTGGGCAACTCACCATTCGTAGTTTTCACTTTTTTAAATCGATAGATTAGTTGGAAATTGCGTTGATTTCGTGTTTCCGTTTGCCATTACATATTCTCTCTAAATTGCAACCTGGGCTCCTTGATATCAATTTGTTTAAACAAAAGAGTTTTCAAGAAAGATGAGAGAAGAAAAATAAGAGAGAAAAGAGATAGAGCATGAATTGTAGAAGACTGAGATTTGTATTGAGTGAAGTTATATTTGATTTACAAAATACTATGGCATTTATATAGGCATCTAAAGCCCAGATCCCAAACTATAAAAATTGACACAAGCCTAAGACATACAAAACGCAAAGTACAAAATTACAAGTTGCATTTTGACACAGTTATATGTTGTATTTGACTCATTTGAATACAACTGACTTCTAAACTTTGACTAACTAGATCGACATAGTTAGATCATAGCCTTCGACAGAACATCGAATTACAACCTATAACATTTTAGACATGTAGAGGAAATACCTTAAATTATGTTGTAAGGATAGTAGATCGGATAAGAAAAGTCAAATAATTAAAGGCATCGTAAGATATAAAAAAAACTATTAAGAAAGATTTCAATATTAACGAATTGAATAGAAACATGATCTTAGATAGAATATTACACTATAAATAGATTAATGTATCAAGTCCAATATAAAATTTAATTATTATTGTTATTATATTCTCTCTAATTTATAACGAGTGACATTTAAGATTTTGCTTATAATAAAGTTGTCTAAATACATGAAACTATATATTTAATAAACATTATAAATTATTGATATGCTTCCTACCCGCATAAATAAACAAATAAAGATATAAAAGAACTATATAAAAAAAAAAGGAGAATGTCAATATCTATGATTAACTAACGGTATAAAATCTTTTTACATTATCAATATATTTCAATTAAATTTTATTTGAACCTAATTCTCTTTATATTAATATCTAAATCATTCTTTGCTATTTAAAAAAATTAATTTTAAAATTAAACTTTCTTTATTAAGTTGATGTTTACTGTAAAATGGAGAGAGTATTTACACTGTATGCATGAGTGACCTTGGGCCATACACATACTAGCCTCAACATGATTCGTATATAACTTAAGTGGTAGTAATGACAAAAGAGTTGAGGATGATTCGGTGGTTGACATGTCACAGTTATTATGACACAAATTTCCAATCCCCTCAACTGCAAATGTATTCCACAAGTTAAATATATGTGTCTAGTGTTTGCAGCAGACAGTCACTCTTTTCACAATTCATCATTCAACTTTGTCCTTCATCTATTCTATTTCAACACACACCAAAATATACCAATATTAATTCTTCTTCTGCCCCTCAAATGAAAATGTCAATTCCACCATTTATTTATTTTTTTGTCATACAACTAACTAGTCCATAATTTTCTTTTACTATTTAAAGATGCACATTAATATAACATATATATCAACAATGCATTAGACATTAGTAGCTATTTATTTGCCTCAAATGGCTTAAATCTTGTTCTTTCTTTTCTTGCTTTCCCTGGCACAAGAGATTCCCTAGAGAAGCTATAGGTATTTCCTTCCAGTTTCTTATCAGAATCACGATCCCCCAAAGAGATAACAAATTGTGATCTACAAGCTAATATTAAATGCAACTTTCTGATGTATATAGCTACAGATATTCTACTTCTAGCTAGTAGTGTATATATACACAAGAAAAAATAATGAAAATGTAGCTATATATGGTGATCATTAATAGGTGGCTACAGGTTCATGAACGGAAATTAATGCATGGAATTAATTAAAATGAAGGGTTGACAACATTGTCTTTGCTGCTAAAACATCTATGACTGACTGAGAGTATTCTAATTCTCTCTTGCACCAATTAACACTAGACAATTACCAATTATAGCTTACAACTTATAACAACCATGGTGACATTCTCAACATAAATATATATATATATATATATATATATATATATATATATATATATAATATATATATATATATATATATATAAATATAAAAGTTAGAATCATATATAGCTAGCTAGGCATAGGAGCTTCAGCTTCCCATTTCGTGGTAAGGAAAATAGTAATAGAAATATTTTTATAAGCAAAAGTTTAGAGCCAATCTTTATAGAACCAATCTAGGTTTGCAATTCCTCTTCTTTAAGCATTGTTGTCTGTGCTAATTTTGGTCCTATATTACAATTTATATATTTTTTTTTATAAATCATATACCACTTCTGTAACCGCATAGACTAGTTAGTAGAGTCGGTTGGATCACCTTCATGCATAACTCCGTAGACTAATAAATATAGTCGCTTGGACCAACCTTCCTGCATAACTCCATAGTCTAATTTGTGAAGTCGGTGGAACTATAACAAATGAAAAAAGTTTTTCCTATGGATTTGAAATTTAGATCTCTAATTTAGAAAAGAAAAACATGTCTATCCCGTTTAAATCCGTTTCGCAAAAATTCGCAATGAGGCGAGCGAGGTTAGCATATTTGAAAGTGTAGATCTAAAATCTTGTTCTACTCCGCATAAACGTGAGAGTAGGGGCACGGGGCATCGCGGCTCTGCGGGCATTGAATTTTTTTGGTCTAAAATTACAAGTTTGTACGTAAAAATCCATGTATGTAAAAATCCTCAAAAATACAAGCGGATGAAGCGGATACATTAAATGATGCAAGTCTAAAACTTCGATTCATTATATAATGATGGATGAAGCGAATACATTAAATAGTACAATGTAAAAAAAAATGATGAAACGGATACATTAAATAGTACATATCTAAAACTTTGATCCATTATATAAAGATGGATGAAGCGCGGATACATTAAATAGTGCAAGTCTAAAACTTTGATCCGTTATATAAAGATGGATGAAGCGGATACATTAAATAGTACAATGTAAAAAAAAGTGATGAAGCAGATACATTAAATAGTGCAAGTCTAAAACTTTGATCCATTATATAAAGATTGATGAAGCTCGAATATATTAAATAGTGCAAGTCTAAAACTTTGATCCATTATATAAAGATAGATGAAGTTGATACATTAAATAGTACAGGGTAAAAAAAGTGAAAGTAAAATGGATATGTCCAATGCATCCGACTTATTTTTTCACCCATATCCAAGTCGTATTAGCAAAATGCTCTTGAATCAAAGAAGAATATGAATTTCTATTGGCTTAATGTGTGTTTGATTTTGAAAATTGATTATGAGATACTGATTTTGTAAAGTTAATTCTGATTAAAAGAGTTAAAAATAGATTGGATATAAAGAGTTAAAAGTAAAATGGATATAAAGTAATTCATATTTGGAGATATTTATGTAAAAGTATAAAAGAATTTGAAGTAAAAATAACATTTAAATTAAAAATTTATAAATTTTAAATTTAAGTAGAATTAATTTTACACTGTCAATTAATCATAGACGTTGGATATTAAAATAAGTTTTATTTTTATTTTAAAAATTTATAAAATAATACAAACGGAAGATGATGATGAATCTAGAGTGTAAAAATATTTACACTAACAATACAGAGTAATTAATTCCATTAATTATAAAATTAGAATCAATTCTATTTTATAAGAATCTAACAACTCAACTTCATTATAAAATTAATTTCACTCCTTTAAAACAAAATTACTTTTACATGTTCCAAAAATTAAACCAATAATACACTAAACTTTTTATATAAATTTTCCTTTAATGTAAGTTTAACTAACATTTAAAGAGATATTTTCCTAAGTTATACAATCTTTAAAAAGATTTTTTTATTTTCAAATATCCATATATATATATATATATATATTATATATTATATATATATATATATATATATATATGCATGCACAAAAAAGAGTTTTATATAGTTAAATATTCAATTATAACTCAATAATAAATATTTTAGTATGTGCAATTAAAAAAAATATGTATATATAAAATATTGATGATATAATGAGATATCATTGTAAAAAAAGTTATATTTTAATTTTTTTTTTAATTTTCTTTAATATTCCGACTGTATTCATTCATAATCACTTCAAAATTTTCTTATATTTTAACAATTTAGTTTTGGTATTGTATGTACATAAAAAAATTTACATGTGCTGTGAAATTTTCTTTTGTTGACTAAATTCTTACAATAACATTTTTTGCAATAACATACTCCTCGTTCTTGTCAAGAATAAAAACAGTTCCCATAAAAATGAAATATTTTTTAGTTATATTTCTACATTATTATAAGATGATTCATGAAGTCACCGGTATCTTTTAATTTTAAGTTTTTTTATAGTGTTGAAAGGGACCTTTTAAAATAACTTTATCTTTACATAAAATGACATTTTAGGATAACAAGAAACCGCATCTTACTCAAGTATAAACCTGGGTTTCATAAAAGATATCTTCCTCACTTCAATTAGGGTTTGTTATTCACCCAAAAGAAAAAGAAAAAGAAAATTAGGGTTCATCATGCTAACACAATTAACAACAAAAGAGAAGAACATTAATTAATTCCATAAGTTACATACATACATATATGCTTCATATATTTACTTAACATTCTACCAACTACATAAAATTAAAGCTCTTAACAATAATGACAAAAATATTAGCTAAAGTAACATTTTCAATCATCATTTTTAGTGTAGATTATCACACAAAATGATGATGAAAAGAGTTAGGATCTATCATATCAAATCATATCATCAAAGTGATTTCCATGCTGACACAGTAAGCAAAAACCTATTTTGCCATCCTAATGAAATGGCTTTTCCATCATCTCTTTCAGAAACTCTGAAACCACCACCACCTTCTTCCTCAAACTGAAGTGGACAATAATGTGTGCTCATCTTAAGCAACAATTTTGCTTGAATCAAACACTTTGAACTCATTTTCATACCAACAAAAGCATGATTCTCCATTCTAACTTTCCATGTTTCCATTTTCTCATATTTTGCACAATCAACACCACCACCACCACCACCATCATCTATATCATAGTTATTAAGCATGGTTTTAATCTCTTTACCGAAAAGTTTCTTCTCAATTCTCAACCTCTCAATACTCTCTAATGGTAAACAATCATCAAGTGAATCAAACATTGCTGCAAAATAATGCAATGTGTCTGTGAATCTTGACAAGAAGGTTCTAGAAGGATTCTTAGAACCTTCTTGTTCAACGATAACCACAATGGAAGGGTTAAGGGAATGAACAAATCCCAATGTGTCAGAAATTTTCAATAAACAAGTTAATTTGTTTAGGTAAGAAACTAAATTAACCGCCACAGTTTCGTTTTTCTTCTTCCTTAGGTTAATAATTCTCGATCCTCTTAACAAACCTTGAAATTCAAAAACAATGTTTACGAAGCTTTTTGAGAAACTAATTAACCTAGATTCAGTTTCTTGAAGCTCTTTTAAATTCTTACCGAATCCAGTTATTCTGAGCGAGATTCTGTTTGCGCTTGTAGCTTTTTCTGAGAGTGATTGAATCAGTGAAGGCCATTGAAAACCGTATGAAACATCGAAATCGATCACGTGAATTGAGCGGTTGTTTCTCTCTTCTTCTTTCTCGAAGCATTCTAAGATAGCTTGATTTGCAGTGAAATGAGCGAATTGGTAATACGGTGAAACTCTGTAGAGATCTGTGAATGCGAGAAACTCTTCGTCGATGGTTGGTTCTTCCATTAACATTTCGTAGAATGGTGATTTTTTTGTGAGGAGTTTCGCGGTTAAGCCGTCGGTAAAATAAGCGACGACTCGTTGAACTGAATCGCCGGTGAGTGAAACGGTTTGGTAAAGATCTGTTAGGTTTTCGAGAGATGAATCGAAGTTGTTTTCGTCGACGGAAGTTGCGGTTGTGAGAAGAAGGTGAATTAATGGAAGACCGTTTGAGTCTTCGACGTTGATGGTGCTTTTTCGGAGCATTTGTTCTCTCATTTGAAGAAGTCTGAAGATTTTTCCTTCGTAGCCTTCGTAGGAGTTTCTATTGGTACAAATCATAGAAAAAGTGTTGTTGTTGTGGTTGTGATTGTGGTTGTGATTGTGGTGGTGGTTGTTAATGTTTTCTCTTGTGATGATTTTTCCCTTCTTTTTTCTTTCTCTGTTAACTGAAAGACTGAGATTTAGAAGCTCATCTTCTTCTGAATCTTCCATATTGAAAGATGAGAGAAATATAATGAGTTTGAGAGAGTGTGTTTGTGAAAGTGAGAGAGGGGGAGAGAGAAAATCTATGACATAAAAGGGTGATATGGTTTGTGGACTTTTATGAGGGAGAAGTTCACAAAAATTCCTTCATGTCATAACATGGCTATATATAGGAGGAAGACACCAAAGAAAGAAGGATCAAAAGATTTTTTTATTTTCTTATACTCCACTGCTTTCTTAATTAATACTCCTGGAGTACTATGATAAAAAAAATATTAAAAAGAAATAAAGATAACAATGACTTTATAGTTTAAGTCTTCATTATAGGTTTATATAATGAATATTAGATTGAGCTGATAAGAAATTGATTCATATGACATACATTGAGGATGTAAGTTTAATTTTGGATGTGTCAATATCTTTGATGAATAATCTATTTTGTTTAGGATGAATGTTTAGAATTCAATTTATTTAAATTTTTTATAATTTAAAAATAATTATCATAAATATAAAGTAACTAATATCCAATTAACAATTTTTTTGTTACAAGAATTAAAATAACAAAAAAATAACTGTGAACTAGCTAGATTTTTTTAATAAAAAAAATTAGCACATTAATCTATTTTTCTATGTAATAAGTAATATAAATGGATATATTTATACAAATTTTTAAATTGGAAAGTAAGTTTTAAATTTTTAGAGGTCTTGTCAAAGCTAATCATGATTTAACTTAGCCAAAATAAATAGAAGTTTTATTTTATCACAATTTATTTATAATAAATATTTTATAAAGTTCTTCTATTTAACTACTATTCAACTGTATTAAATTTTGAGTTTTGTAGGATAATTCTTCTTTTATGCTTTAAAAGATAGTCTTAAATACTGATATTTTTAGGATAAATTTATTTAGAATTTAAATTTATTTTAAGAGAAATTATTATAAAAAAAATGTTATTACATGAATAGTTATGGGTAGATATTCAACTAAAGTACCAGAATGTTCACTATTTTTCAATATATATTTTATATCTTGTTTAAAACAACTGAAAATTTTAATTAAAAGAGAAGTGAAATAGTAAATATACAATTTTTGCAATAAGACGGAGAGATTAAGAAAGGAGGGGCATCTTTACATTCTTTATTACAATCAGTGTCTTGGTTCATGAAATCACATTGATTTTTTCATTATTTATTTTATTATTATTATTATTAAAATTAGAAAACTTTTTGAAATGAAAGAAATTGTATATATTAAAGAGATTTTTACTCCTTTGGTAGTTGAGATGGCTTAGAAGATGCCATACGAACTGGACAAGAGACATCGGTGTCATTAGGGAATCAATCGTACCGTCCTTCAACAATTCTCTTTTATTAATTTATACATACACTTTTTTCATTGCCCTTCTAATTAATAATAACAAGTTAGTATATATCTTTATCAATATACTATTCCTTTTCTTCACCATACATATTCTACATTTCCATAATATACATATATATACCTTTATGTTGTGAAATCTTATAGGAAACAAAACACACTATAGTCAACGACATGCATCTAAAGTATACTTGTTATTAATCAGTTAGCAACAATATTTTGAGGTTTTAATATTTATTTATGTTACTTCCCTTTGATGGAAAGAACAAAGAAATTCGGATCTTTTATTCTTGTCGACCTGATTCTAATTGGCACAGATTAGAGAGGTTTTACAAGGATTTTGGCTTTCTTATCATATATTCCTTAAGTACATAGGGATCCTCTGCAAAGGAAACTTTTTGACACTTTCTCGTCATATAATATACCAAGACAAATGGATGCTAACAAAAAGCCACTCATGAATATATTTATGATATACTTAAAAAAAGTTATTATAACTAATGTTTGTGTAATCTATAATAATTATTGAACTTGATTTTTCTCATTTTGGTATGTAGTAAGATATGGACCATGACTGAATGAGAAAAATGGTTTACTTTGATGAATAAAAAAAGCATATGAAATTGTGAATGGAAGACTTTGATCAAAGTAGGAATATATATTTCAACTTTCTTTGGTCATTCTATATTTTGCAGCATACAGTGAATCCATTGACAACACTAGGATGTCTCATGTTCATCATTAATTTGCACAGTACTTTATCCAATATCAAATCTGAAGTACTTCAAACTACTATACGTATGTATATAGAAAAAAAAAAAATGTACTTTTAAATTTTTAAATGTATTGTAATTAAACAGTTCAACAAATGGCTATGATGTAATAAAACCACGTCCAACAAATAAAAAACCAATGAATAGCTCTTCTTTCTATTTAAGCAGACCTCAAGAAAACACCGGTATATTAAGACATTAGTCCATATTAAAGGTGATCCAACCCAATGTTGATCAGCATGAACGGTTGGATTGAGAAGAGCAAGGAAAGGCATTCTAAAAGGGAAGAGACATGAGTTCTCGAAATAAGTTTCGCCTTAAAAATACACTCAATTAAGAGAGATGTGATTGAAGGAATGTCGTTAGATGGCATGATAAGTAATATTATGACACAAGTTTCTTACGAAGAAGATTTTGGACTCCTAAAATTCTAGACTCTATACAAAAGGTAAAACCTTAATTAAGATACACACTCTAAAATTTAAAAACATTATAATTTGTCTCATTTAGCCACTGACTTAAGTGTTAGAGTATTTGAAGGTGTTACCCTTTTTTTCTTCCTCCGTTGAGGAAAGCGTTAACAAAGGAAACATGGCTGGAATCCACGATTCTATCAAAATTGAACCTCTCACCAAGATACATTAGGTTAAAATGAGATAATTGGCCTCGTATGTGGGAATCACTATATTACGACATTCTCTTTTCACATTTTGTAATAATGACACATTCCAATAACACATTTACATTTGACGATCGAATATTCAAGGCATCAACAGAGCCATAGAATAGCCCAACTCTGACTCATGCTCAAGAACTTCGTCTTCCATTTAGACAAGGGACAATTGTGCACCAGTTAGGAAGATCTACTCATCAGCTCATTCTTTAATGGCAAGAGAGGTGATATTCGACGAATTCTTGTCATCGACACTCACCATTCACCTCTCGATGAGAGCTATTGTGTTATGACACTCACCATTCACCTCTCGATGAGAGCTATTGTGTTATCTAGTGAAGGGATTCACTTCTTAAGAGCTCTCAAAAAAGTGAGAGACCCATTGTTTCATTTAATGACAAGGAATTAGTCCATGGCGTCCTGAACCACCACATACTCATCCTTATTAGGGTAGATGGATGACCATGGCGTTCGTGGCATATTAGTAGGTTAGGAAAATTCATGTGATATCATGTACGCTGTCTTACCCCAATTTTGTCCTTAAATTAATAAATCAATACACCCATCATGATATTTGTATCATCTAAACATCATGACATGCATTCCTCTAAGCATAACACTTAAAGAAACGACCTGAATAAAATTTCGATTTTACAAACAGATCGGTTGAAGCAATATACAATTGGCGAAATTTTTTGAGATCGGGCTTGCAATTGTTTGTTTTGTTGATCTAAGGTTCGCGTAATTCAACCTGTTGTGTCCGTTTTATTTTTTTCGATCTCGTTTACGTTCTCATTTTGATGAGTCTAAGCCTTTTCAACCGGACACTTTTTATTGCGAGATTTGATTCGCGATTGTCTGTTTTCCAGAACTTTATTTCGCGTAGATTATTTTATTGCATTCATTTAATTGTTTCCCGTATTTTCGCGTCTGATTTTTATTCATTTTAATTCCTTTTATTTTTTGTTTTTATCAAAGTGTTCAGAAAAAATAAATATAATTAATTATATTTTCGTTTTGATTTTATCTAAGTTATTTAAAAATGTTTGATTTTATTTTATTTAAATAATTTAAACTAATTTTGAACTCATAAATAATCTAAAAGAGCATTGTTTGTAGTTTAGGAAAGCAAAAAAACCTAGTTGGTTGGTATATATAACATTGTAGACTTACATTGAAAAGGAGAAGAGGCACATACCAATCTCTATCGAGCACTGCGCTTTTTTTTAGATATTCTTTCTTTCATTTTGAAAACCATAAAAGGAAAGAAAGAGAGAAAATCGTAAAAAGCATAATGTTATCCTCTCAGATCCTCTCTCTCTCTTCAATTAAAATCTCAAAAAAAGAAAACTCATGGGAGATTTTTCACTCCTCTTCCATACCAGCTCTAAACTGCATGTGAGTCTTCATCTTCCTCTCTCGCCCATTTCGTGCACCACCTCGAAATCTGAAAAATCAACATCGACAATGGAATCGACCTAGGCCTCGGCGCAATCAAGAGGGAAGACATCCTCGTTTTGACCATATACCTATAACATACTGTCAGTTGCTATCATAACTAATCCAAAAGGGACTGGTGGATCCTAAACCACTCAAGTAGTTGATATCTCCGATTCTGAAGTGGTTCAATCTAAACGTTCAATGTGAATTCCATGTTGGAACAGTGGGGCATCCTACCGAATACTGCACCACTTTTAAAATAAGGGTACAAAAAGTAATTGACAGCAGACAATTGACTTTATAAAGAGGTCCTAATGTGATAAGGAACCTCTCACCTTGTATTGATTTGTTTGATGCGTTATAAGTTGACTCTGTTGAATGTGAGAGTTGTAGAGTATTATTGTTATCATGTTGGTGAACATATTTATTGAGTAATAATATATTTACTTTGTTGATGAGTAACGTTTAGCATGTATAATACTTTTCTTACCTTGTTAGTGTGCTTAAATGAGTAATAATATGTTTACTCTGTTGATGAGAAATGTTGAGCATGTATAATAATTTTGTTACCTTGTTGGTTAGCTTACATGAGTATTAATATGTTTACTGTATAATTACTGACATCTCTAATGTGGTTATTACTCGGCACTCCCTTAACAAGGTTTGTAACTTTGTGGCTTTTTTTAGTAAATTGAGGCAAAGATAACTAAGGCAACTATCATCGACGAGCATTGGTCTCTTACTATGTAAGATAACTTAAATAAATTTGAACGAAATAACATTTAGGAACTTGTTCCCAAAGCATCAGGTAATCAAGTTATTGGTACCCGGTGGATCTTTCACAGGCAGCTTGATGTTTTTGGAAATGTTTAAAGAAATAAAACAAGACTCTTTGCAAAAGGTCACAATCTACATGAAGGCGTAAATTTTGATGAAACTTATGCCCCATGTAGCTCGATTAGAATCCATAAGGGTGTTCTATCTTTTGCATGCATTATATTTTCTTAAACTCTTCTAAATGGATGTAAATAGAGTGTCTTTGAATAGTTACATCCATCAGTAAGTGTATGATGATCATCCTCTTAGTTTTTTAAAACTCATCTTACTCATGTTTTCAAAATTAAAAAGGCTCTATACGATCTGAAACAAGTTTCCACAACTACAAATAACACATCTAACATGGGTCGTGAAATGCATTTAACCTCGGCTACACAGCCGAGGTAATGAAGGGTGACATAAAAATCAATCACTTATCACCTCGGTGTTTATAAAATTGAGGTTATAAATTAAAAGGCCATGGGTTTGATCCTCATCAACTGCATATTTTTTATTTTCTAAGTTTTGTTGTATGCGTCATATACTCTCAGTTTTATGTAATAACCGAGGTAATAAGGTATTCATTTCCTCGGTTTTATGTAATAACCGATGGATAAAATCTCTTTTTTTCCCGTATCATTTTCATTGGCATGTATCATTTTCACTGACCTATATCATTTTCACTACCCTGTATCATATAATTATAAATCTATTAACTAATGAATACCAGATTTGTATTGTTTTAAATCTTAGCTTCACCTGTATATATCACTTTTAAAACAAAAATAACAAAATATGCGACATAATTGGAATATATCATATCATTTAAACCAATGTTAGAAGTTTACATTGTTCTGATCATCAAGCCGGAATGCACACATTTACATATTTGCACAAAACAAATTAAGGAAGTTTACACATTTACAACCAAGAAAAAACTATTGTTTTAGAGAATCATAACAAGATAAAAAGACTCCAGTCCAACCTAATTGAATGTCATCTATATCTTCTTTTGAGTAGGGTTTTTGGTTGTTATACTCATATAATTAGAACAAATATTAAATTATGATAAGTTAACAACAACGACAAGATATGGATTAACTTAATACCTTATGCTTCATCCATCCATCCCTAATGCATGCGAAGATAATATAGAGCATATAATGTCAATAAATGCACAAGTAATATACTTAATTTTGGGGAAACATAAAATGGCCTTTTACCAAGTATATTATGTTAGAGTACATTATACTCCTCCATCTCTCTACACAAGTCGGTTAAAATTAAACATGAATAAAAACTATTCAAATATAAAGTTAAAAATAATATCACTTACCCATTCAAAGCGTTAACCGCTTATTCGGGGAGTTCAGAGTTTAATGAGTAAAACACAACTATAGTATTTTTCTTGGGACATATAACAAATAGTTGGCAATATTCACTGCATAAACATTCAAAATAATTAATATGTATAAAATTGATTTATAAATGAAACAGAGTCAAATAACAATATTTGATGTTCCCTTTCAATTTATCTTTTAAGAAACTAAGGATATTCTTTCTTGTCGAACCGCGAGTAAGAGCCATGTGTGTCGAATCTAAGATGCAATACTTGTTTTGAAGTTTCCTTTCAAACATATAAGTCGTGGATGTACCTATTGAAGGTAGAGAAATATAAGAAAAGGGGGTTTGAATTTTTTTCATAGGAATAAAAAAAATTCAACACCACACACAAAAAATAAATACTAACAACACAAAGAGTTTATTCTGGTTCACTTGAAATTGAAAGCTACTCCAGTCCACCCGACCAAGGTGATTTTGCCTTCAATAAGGACTTAATCCACTAATATCAATAGATTATAAAAATATTTAAGAGTTTAACAACCTCTTAGCCCTCTCAAGCCTACAGACTTAAACAAGTCACTTAAGGATTTACAAACAATTTCAGGAATACAAGTGTTTGATTAGATGCTTCTAGAAAAGGAGTATAAACACACTTTTAAGAACGATTAAACACAGCCACACAATATTGAGCAAAAACTCTTTTATGAAAGTATTTCTTACAACAATGATAATGATAGTATTTGGAGTATGAGAATATTGTTTTGTCAAAGTTTTTCATTGTGTGTAAGTTCTTTTTGAGCAAGTTGTAAGGATGCCTTTATATAGCACTTTGAGATGATACTGTTGGAGGGAAATCAATGGATATTTCTTGCCAGCTATGGGAGTTAAATGTATTAAATTTCTTGTCCTTTCCATAGCAGTCTTGGAACATAATCCATAGTTTCCTTAAAAAATAATTATGCTACAATTAGAATACTTCCAGCCTAAGTTTCTAATCAGGTGATGTGTTAAACATGTATCAGAGTGATTTGAGATGATACTGTTGGAGGGAAATCAATGGATATTTCTTGCCAGCTATGGGAGTTAAATGTATTAAATTTCTTGTCCTTTCCATAGCAGTCTTGGAACATAATCCATAGTTTCCTTAAAAAATAATTATGCTACAATTAGAATACTTCCAGCCTAAGTTTCTAATCAGGTGATGTGTTAAACATGTATCAGAGTGAGCATGATCAGAGTCTTCATAGTTAGAGTTCAAATATCTCTTACAGTCTTCAGATATCTCTTGCAGACTTCAGATTTCTCTTGCAGAGTCTTCAGATATCACGAGCAGTCTTCAGACATCACGAGCAGTCTTCAAATATCAGAGCTTGAGCTTCAGCGTAAGATTCTTCAGGTGATTGTTCCCTAAATGTGTTCTTATTCAGAGTCAGATTTGATTTCTTTATGATGGGTCAGCTTTTCTTGGACTGAATAATGCCAGATATTCATTTCCTCAGAGTCATTTTAACTTAGAATCCTGCACACTTAAGAAAATTATTAGGGTACCAATTGTTCCATTCTTTGTTATCATCAAAACTTAGAGATATATTGCAGAATCAAAATCTTTTTCTAACAATCTCCCCCCTTTTGATGATGACAAAACTTAGAATTTTGATTAAACATTTAGTACTTTTTCAGAGATAAAAAATTGAAAAATGATTAGAGTCAGATAGTGAGTGACTCCCCCTGAGATTAGAAATCTCCCCCTAAGTCTGATACTTAATAAATTTTTAATGTTTAGTATCAGATGGATTTCTAGGGTAGAGAATTTCTTACCAGATTTTCTTAGGTTGCTTGCCTTGATTTATTAGTTTCTCAGATAAGGATTCATTTTCCCTTTGTTCAGATGGATCCTGAAAAATGACTCAGACTACGCAATGATTATGTCAAAATGTAAGCAGTGCATTTCTGAGAATTAGATAATTTATTTCATCAAAAGATACTTTTATTTCTCCCCCTTTTTGTTAGACTCAAAAAGTAAGTAATGTAAACATTTCATTGATAAAGAAAAAACTTTACATAAGCAGAAGAAAACAGAAGATAAAACCTCAGAGTCAAAAACACTTAGATAAAAAAACATAAAGAGTCCTAGAGTGCCTAAGGGTTTGGAGGATGAGGCATCCTCTGAAGAAGCTCAGCTAACAGATTCTGTATGCCGGAGTTGACTTGGTTCTGCTTGTTGATTATGGCTTTGACTAGTTGTTGTTCTTTCTACAACTCAACCAGAGTCCTGATGACTAAGGGAGCAAGGTCAGTTGTTGATGACTCTCCTTGAGTCAGAGCAACCTCTGTTGTCTTCTCAGTGTCTTCAGCAGCTTTCTGAGCAGCTTCAGCGGCCAAGGCTGCTTCAGCTTCAGCTTTTTCTCTGGCTGCAGCAGCTTTCTTAACTGCTTCCTTGGAAGTAACTTCAGCAACTGCTTTCTCCACAGGTTCTCTCTCCGCCTTCTCATCTGCCTCCTTAGCCAGACGAGCCTCCATCTTCTCTTCAGCACCTCTGATATAGTCATTTTTGACTTCTTCAGATAATCCCTTTAGCTTGAAGACTTCATAAGTCATCCACCTGATGAACCTGTTCTAGTGAGTCCTTACTTCAGAAGGATTGCCACTGACACTAGATTCTTTAGAGAGCTTCTTGAGTCTTGAAGCGGAACTCTCTAAGAACTGAGTAAGTGCCTAGTCAAGGGTAGGTATGGTGAGGGCTGGTTCAGAGGGTTGAGGAGTGGGTTTAGAAGGTTCAGAAATGCGTTTAGAGGGTTCTGGAATGGTTTCAAAAGATTCTGGTACAGATTGAGTCTTTTTAGAGTCAATTGTGGCCTGAAGGTCTTCATGGTTTGGGGAGGTTGGGTATGGTATATCTGAACCAGAATGTTCAAAATTGGATTTAGGTCATAATAAGGGGGGATGGGGTTAGAGGAAAGGGGTGATATAGGTTCGTTGAGAATTATGGATTCAGAGATGGGGATGGATGTTGTGTAGATGTTGAATTGAGGTAATGGAGGTGAAGATGTGATAGGGTCATATGTTGGGGGTTCAGATGGATTTGATTAAAAAATGATGGGTATAGAAGGTGTTGGTTGGGATTTGTATTTTGCTCTAGGAGTTGTAGTTTGTGTGGAGGGTGAGGTGGAGGAAGTAGTTATAGTGGTTGAGAGTGTCGGGGTGGTTAAGGTAATGATGAGGCAAGTTTCCTAGAACCAAAAGAAATAGGGGTTTTTGAGATGGAAGACTTACTTGGTTCTAAAGAGCTCATAGGCACGGGGTACATCTGAGTCGCTGAAGATTCTCCCAGCTGTAGCTTCTTCTTCTTCTTCTTCTCAGAGGGTTCCCTCTTTCTCTTCAGGAAGTTGGGGGGTTGATCTGGGAGCCGGTCCAAGTTGAACCCAGAGATATCAATTCCTTAGGCTTCCAAATGCCGTAAGTAGAAAGCGATGACTTCTAGAGGATCTATCTTAGAGAAGAGATACATCTCATCTACTCTCTCTCCGTGGTCCTTCAGAGCTTCCCAATATGTAAGTCTGGTGGATTTGACTCTGACCTTGTCAATTAAGCCCATACTCTTTATATTCTTCGCATTTAGAGGCTTTCCCACATGTGCAGTGACGTCTTCCATCAGATTCAAGGAGATAAGATGGTCCACCAGACCACTCTCTATTAGAACGTCTGAGATGAGTCTGCCCAGATGGATTTAGTTCCTGGGATTCATGTTGTTCCTTGTGTCTCTGACAGAATCTCTGAAATACTTGAAGATGAAAGAAGGAAGGTTCAACTTTAGACCTTTATGCAGACAATAGAGAATGCACTTCTGATTCGTGTTGATGTAGTCAGAGGAGATAGAAGAAGGACGATGATGAATGGTTCCTATAATGATCTTGAGTTATACCCTCAGATTCTAGTGAAGCTCTTCGTTCTTGGATGATTTCCCTTCTGGGTTCTGAGAGAAGATGGTGGGGATAACTTCCTGGGACATGTACTTAACCCTAGGGTTTATGTTATAGATTCTTCTTCCCCTAGCCTTTTCCATATTTATAAGCTTTGCTATGGATTTCTTAGTGATCACCGTCTTAATTCCCAAAACGTAAGACACAATGCAATGACCATTGCAGACAGCAAACCTCCAGAATTCTTTCACCAAGAATGTGTAGATGGGGCCATAGAGACGATTGAAGTAGTTATCCCACCCTTGATTCTTTAGCTCTTGTGTTAAATCCATTCCCTTTCCCTTGAGTTTGTCGAAATTTACCAACAACTCACAAAGAACTTCAAGCTTTTCAAAAGGAGTTGCAAGGTTTATATGTGGATGAAGATCAAGAATATGGGGTTCTTGATAGGAGGTTGTTGAAGGAGCAACAATAGGGGTTGCAACTTGTTATGAAGCTTTAACTTGTTGCTCAGTAGCACCATCTGTTGGAAGTATTCAAAAACTTGTTGTTGTTGAGGATTCATGATGTTGTTATAGTGAAGTTGAAGAGAGGTTGCAGAGAGTTGAAGGTAAGAGTTTGTGTAAGTTGTGAGTAGTAAAAGTGTGAATGTGGGAAGCGTGGAAATATATATATATATATATATATATATATATATATATATATATATATATATATATATATATATATATATATACACACAATTTCAAATAATGCAAAAACGACAACGTTGGAGAGAGGGAACTGAAACAGTTATTATTGCTAAAACCTGAGTTGACAAGCGTGGGGAGAATTAAATGCAGCTAATGATAGGTGTCTAATCTCAAGATATGCACACTGCTCGAGAGTATCTCAACAGTTTGGCCCTTAAGTTCTGAGCTAGACAGGTGTCTAGAAAATCCAGAGTCACACGTTTGAGGTACCACGTGTTGATGTTTCTGGAGTCAAGAATACCAAAGGGTTTATGACTAAAGAGGTTTCTGATAAAGATATCTTCTAACTTGTAGAAGTATCAGAACCAAAATAAGATAAACAACATATGTTTAAGTCAGAGTCTAATTTAACATCAGAGATGAGAAACACATGTTCAGATTCATTCTGGGCAATCTGTCATATTTAAAATTTTCAGAATGAAAAGAAATCTGTCTTCAGCTAAGGGTTTTGTAAAGATATCAACCCATTGATGGTATGTATCTATAAATTTAAAATAATTATCCCTTTCTGAACATAATCTCTAATAAAATGGTGTTTAATTTCTATGTGCTTCGCTCTGGAATGTAAAATTGGATTCTTACTTAAGTAGAGAGCAACAATATTATCACAAAAGATAGGGATGTTACTCTCATATATCTGAAAGTCCTCAAGCTGATTCTTCATCCTGAGCATCTGAGTGCTGCAAAGTGAAACTGATTCTTCATCCAAAGCATCTGAGTGCTGCAAAGTGAAGCTGATATATACTCTGTTTTTGCAGTTGATAGTGCAATGGTTTATTGTCTTTTGCTTGCCCATGAGATGAGGTTTCCTCCCAGAAATTGACAGTTCCCATATGTGCTTTTGCGTTCTAACCTATCTCTAGTGTAATCTACATCACAATACCCAAAAAGCATGTACTATGATGTTTTCTTATACATCAAGCCAAGGTTAGGTGCTCGTCTCAGATACCTAAGGATTCTCTTACCAGTAGTTAAGTGAGATTCCCTTAGATTTTACTAAAATCTAGCACACAAACATACTTAAATAATATATCTGGACGAGAACCAGTCAGATAAAGGATAAAATCTATCATACCATGATAGAGTTTCTGACAAACCTTTTGACTTACCTCTTCCTTCTCTAGAATGCAAGTAGGTTGCATGGGAGTCTTGGTTGGCTTGCTTTCTAACATGTCAAATTTCTTCAGAAGATCTTTTATGTATTTGATTTGATAGACATATGTGGCTTCTGATGTTTAATTGATTTGAATGCCTAGAAAGAACTTTAGTTCTTGCATTAAGCTCATTCCAAATTCTGCCTGCATTAACTTAGAAAATTCTTGGAAAACAGGGGTTAGCAGAGCTAAATATTATATCATCAACATAAATCTGACAAATCATAAGATTGTTTATGATGTTTTTGCAAAAGAGAGTGGAGTCCGTTTTAACTCTGATAAAATCATTTTCTAGAAGAAATGAGATAAGTTTTTCAGACCGTAAAGAGATTTCTTAAGTTTGAAAACATGTTCTGGAAGTTTTGAATTTTCAAAGCCAGGAGGTTGATGGACATACACTTCTTCAGAAATGTAACCATTCAGAAACCCACTTTTGACGTCCATTTGATATAGCTTAATAGAACAATTAACAAGAAAGTATACAAGGAGACGAATAGATTCTAACCTTGCGACTGGAGCAAAGGTTTCATTGTAGTCAATCCCATATTGGTGACTATAAACTTGTGCCACCACCCGTGCTTTGTTTCTGACATTTTCACCTTTTTCATTTAGCTTATTTATGTAGACTCATTTTGTTTCAATCACATGGGTTCCCTTGGGTCTTAGTACAAGATCCCAAACATCATTTTTAGAAAACTGATCAAGTTCTTCTTTTATTGCCAGAATCCATTATTTATCTTCAAGATATTCTTCACATGATGTTGACTATATCACTGATACTAGTCCCAGAAGTGTTTCTTCAGAAACTTTGAATGTTGATCTTGTTCTGACAGATTCATCCTTGTTTCCCAGAATCAGTTCTTCAGAAACATTTTGGTGAATTCTTTGTCTTTTCTAATCGGTTGTGCTTTCAGGTGCTTTTGAAGTTTTTCTTTCAGCTTCTTCAGAATCATTTGTCTTTTCATCAGAACCTATAAGTGTGATTTCCAGATCAACAAATTTCTCAACTAGATTTGACTTTTCAGAGTCAAGCTTATCATCAAATCTTACATGAATTGATTCTTCCACAACTTGTGTTTCTGTATTGTATACTCTATATCCTTTAGAGCATTCTGAGTATCCCAACATAATACACTTTTGTGCCTTAGAGTCAAACTTGTTCATATTTTCTTTAGTGTTCAAAATAAAACAAGAGCATCCAAAAGGTTGAAAGTAAGCAATGTTGGGTTTTTTTCCCTTGCACGGTTCATAAGGAGTCTTCTCCAAAATAGGTATGATAGAGATTCTATTATGAATGTAACATGTTGTATTCACAACTTTTTCCCTTAAGTGCTTAGCCACATTAGTCTCATTGATCATGATTCTGGCCATTTCTTGGAGAGTCATATTCTTCCTTTCTACAACTCCATTTTGCTATGGAGTTCTAGGATAGGATAAATCATGGGATATTCCATTAGAGTCAAAACATTCTTAAAAAAATTTGTTTTCAAATTCGCCACCATGATCACTTCTGACTCTGATAATCTTAGAGTCAAATTCATTTTGCACTTTTGAACAAAAACTAGTGAACATGGAATGTAACTCATTTTTGTGCCTTAAGAATTTCACCCATGTCCAACGACTATAGTCATCAATAATGACAAGTCCATACTTCATACCATTGACTGACGCTATCTTAGCAGGTCCAAAGAAATCAATGTGTAGAAATTCCAGAGATTTGGAGGTATAAACAACATTTTTGTTTTTGAAAGTGGTTTTAGAAATTTTTCCCTTTCTGACATGCTTCACAAAGAGCATCTGAAGAAAACTTCATCTTAGGTAGGCCTCTGACTAACTCGAGTTTATTTAGCTGAGAAATCCTCATCAAGTTAATGTGATACAGGCGTCTATGCCACACCTATTGCTTTTCATTAACAGACATCAAGCATTTTACATTTTGGTTTTTCAAATCTAAAATTTTTATTTTATAAATGATGTTTTTCCTCTTTCCAGTGAAAAGGATTGTGCCATTTTTCTGATTAACAGCTTTGCATGTTTTTTGATTAAAGATAATATCATAACCGTTATCACTTAATTGACTTATGAATAACAAATTATGCATTAATCCCTCAACATAAAGGACATCAGAAATAGAGGGAAGAGATTTGTTACCAACTGTTCCAGATCCTCTAATTCCTCCTTTCCGATTTCCTCCAAAGCCTACGAAACCAACAACTTTAAGTTTCGGGTCTTGGAACATATGTTTTCTCCCCGTCATGTCTCTCGAGCATCCAGAGTCCAGGTACCATGACTGGTGTTTCAACTCTGCTGCATAGGATATCTGCAACATACACTATTTTATCTTTTGGTACCCATAATCTTTTGGGTCCTTTAGGATTAGTTCTCCCAAAGCTTCTGAAAACTTTGGGTTTTCTAGCGTTACGGAACTTCTATGTATGTGCAGATGTATAATGGTAAGAGAAATGAGATTTTGGTTTGTTTTCTATAGTAGGTTTCTGATCATCGTCATCACAATCATAACCAATTCCTCTTTTCCTAGCATCACTTACACCATAGATCATAGAAGCCATTTTGCTTCTTTCTAGGCTGTTGTTCAGAAATTTCTGAAAGGCTTTTTCATATTTGTATATGATAGTGTCAGAAGTAGGTGGAGCTTTAGAAAGAGTTTCTTCAAGTTTTTAACATTATTTAGTTGAAATATTTTTCTCTTTCAAGAATAAAATTATTTTCTTTAAGTTCAGAAACTTCTTTCTCAAGCTTATCACACTCTTCAACAGTTTCTTCATGAACCTTTTTCAGGCTCTTGAATTTCTATCGAAGCTTGTGATACAAGCTCAGAGATTCTGACAATCAGGCCTCCAGATCAGAATGAGAAAAGTCAGAGAATACCTCTTCAGAGTCAGACTCTGATTTAGATGAACTTCCAGAGGTAGTGGCCATGAATGCTACATTTTCCTGCTCCTCTTCAGAATTGGATTCTGGAAATCATCCCATGTTGCCATGAGTCCTTTCTTCTTTGCTTTGAATGAGTTCTTCTTAAAGCTTTCCTTTATAGAGCTATCTTTCTTTAGCTTTGGACATTCATTTATGTAGTGTCCAGGATCTTTACATTCATAACACGTTACTTCCTTGTTGGGTATGCCTCTAGAGGTTGAATCTGGACGGTCTCCCTTCTGTCTGGGCCTTCTGAAGTTGTTTTGTCT
Source organism: Lathyrus oleraceus (assembly GCF_024323335.1). Lineage (NCBI taxonomy): Eukaryota > Viridiplantae > Streptophyta > Magnoliopsida > Fabales > Fabaceae > Lathyrus > Lathyrus oleraceus. Next base: position 409,708,806 of record NC_066584.1, read on the forward strand.
TTTTCTCTAAAGTTGCTTGATTCTTCTGAAAACAAGAGATAATTCTTCTTCATCATCAAACTCTTCATTCTTAGAGTCATTATCTTCTTCCTCTTCAACTTGAAATGGTTTGCTCCTTTTTAACCTTCTTCTTTCTGAACTAGACTTTAGAGCAACAAACTTGCTTTTCTTCTGAGGTTCATCTGCTTATAGCTCTATTTTATGACTTCTGAGAGAGATGATAAGTTCTTCAAGACTTATGTTGTTCAAATCCTTGGATAACTTCAAAGAAGTAACCATAGGTCTCCACTTCTTGGGAAGACTTCTGATTATCTTCTAGACATGATATGTTGTAGTATATCCTTTGTCTAGAACCTTGAGTCCTGCAACCAAGGTTTGGAACCTTGAGAACATCACTTCAACAACTTCATCATCTTCCATTCTGAAGGCTTCATACTCCTGGATTAAGGCTAGAGCCTTAGTCTCTTTAACTTGGTTGTTGCCTTCGTGCGTCATTTTCAAAGAGTCAAAATTTTCTTTGGTTGTTTCCCTGTTTGTTATCTTCTTGTACTCATTAAAGGAAATAGCATTTAGCAGAATGGTTCTTTCTTTATGGTAATTCTTGAAATCACGCTTCTGATCATCACTCATTCTACTTCTTGGAATAGAAATACCAATTGCAGAAATAGGTGGTTCATAACCATTTGTAACCATATCCCAGAGATCAGCATCGTAGCCTAAGAAGAAACTTTCAATTTTATCCTTCCAGTAGTCAAATTTTTCTCCATCAAAAACTGGAGGTTTTACGTTGTAGCTATCTCTTTCATTTGTGTTAGCCATGAAGTTTTTCTCACCCTGGGTCTCTCTACACGGTTAAGTGTTTGACAAAAATCAATAACAGAGTCTAAACTCTGATACCAATTGAAGGTGGAGAAAAACAAGAAAGGGAGGTTTGAATTATTTTCATAGGAATTAAAAAACTTTTGCAACACCACATGTAACACACGAGACCGGAGAGGGCGGATAGTGGTTACATGTAATACTCGAGGGTGAGGGAGTGGTTGTCGGTGTACGAGGTATGACAATGACACACTCCTAGCAGTTTCTAGGGAAAAACCGAATTCACATTTGAATGGGAGGGATGCTAAGGCTGTGCAGGGAAGAGACTACATGGTTGAAGGAAGGCTTATAAGGATTAATTGATACTACCTATACCAACAAGATACATCTTCTTTTCGGTAGACCAACAGATAAGAACTCCACAGTTAAGCATGCTTGACTTTGAGTAGTATTTGGATGGGTGACTTTTTGGGATGTTTCCTGGAAAGCGTGTGAGTAAGATCAAAACATGTTGAAAAGACTCGTGTTGGTTTGTAGGGTCAGTCGGTATTCTTAAAGCAGTCTGGAGCGTTATAAATGGTATCAGAGCCAAACCTCTCCTAGTACGATGTGGTTCGGGGACGAACTAAGTGGAAGCTAGTGGGCATGTAACATCCGAGGCCAGAGAGGGATGAGAGTGGTTACATGTAATACCAGAGGGTGAGGGAGTGGTTGTCGGTGCACGAGGCATGATAATGAGACCTTCCTAGCAGCTTCTAGGGAAAAACCGAATTCACGTTGAAATGAGAGGGATCCTGAGGTTGTGCAGGGAAAAGACTGCATGGTTGAAGGAAGGCCTATAAGAATTAATTGGTACTACTTATACCAACAAGATGCATCTTATTTTTGGTAGTCCAACATATAAGAACTCCCCGGTTAAGCGTGCTTAACTTGGAGTAGTATTTGGATGGATGTCCTTCTCGGAAGTTTCTCGGAAAACGTGTGAGTGAGGTCAAAATATGCTGAAGAGACTCGTGTTGGTTTGTAGGGTCAGACGGTAATCCAGAAAGAAGTCTGGGGCGTTACACCACACACACAAAATAATTACTAACAACACAAAGAATTTATCCTGGTTCGCTTGAAATTCAAAGCTACTCCAGTCGACTCGGCCAAGGTGATTTCTCCTTCAATAAGGACTTAATCCACTAATCTTAACAGATTACAAAAACGTCTAAAATTTTAACAACCTTTTATCCCTCTCAAGTCTACAAACTTAAACAAGTCACTTGAGTATTTACAAACAATTTTAGGAATACAAGTGTTTGACTAGATGCTTCTAGAAAAGTAGTATAACAACTCACTTGAGGATTTACAAACAATTTCAGGAATACAAGTGTTTGACTAGATACTTCTAGAAAAGCAGTATAAACACACTTTTAAGAACGATGAAACACAACCACACAATATTGAGCAACAACTCTTGTATGAAAGTATTTCTTACAACAACGATAGTGAGAGTATTTGGAGTATGAGAATATTGGTGTGTCAAAGTTGTTTCGTTGTGTGTAAGTTCTTTTTCAGAAATTTGTAAAGAGGCCTTTATATAGCACTTTGAGATTATACCGTTGGAGGGAAATCAATGGAGATTTCTTGCCAGCTATGGGAGTTAAAGGTATTAAATTTCTTGTCCTTTCCATAGCAGTCTTGGAACATAATCCATAGTTTCCTTTAAAAAGTATTGTGCTAGAATTAGAATACTTCCAGCATAAGTTTCTGATCAGGTCATGTGTTGAGCATGTATGAGAGTGAGCGTGATCAGAGTCTTCAGAGTTAGAGTTCAGATATCTCTTGCAGTCTTTAGATATCTCTTGCAGAGTCTTCAGATATCACTTGCATTCTTCAGATATCACTAGCAGTCTTCAGATATCACTAGCAGTCTTCAGATATCAGAGCTTGAGCTTCAACGTCAGATTCTTTAGGTGATTGTTCCTCAGATGTGTTCTTGTTCAGAGTCAGATTTGATTTCTTTGTGTTGGGTCAGCTTTTCATTGACTGAATCAAATTCCAGATATTAGTTTTCTCAGAGTCATTTTAACTTAGAATCCTGCACACTTAAGAAAATTATTAGGGTACCAATTGTTTCATTCTTTGTTATCATCAAAATTTAGAGATATATTGCAGAATCAAAATCTTGTTCTAACACCTGTAAGATAAATATTTATGTAAAACTAGAAGAACGTATGAATATAAACAAAGATCAACATAAAAACTATACTTATGAGGACCAAATTTGTAATACGTAATTGTCTAGGTACACATTTCCCGACAAAAACTCGTGGACAGAAATCCTAGAAAGTTCAAATAATTGTTTTGGATTATGACTTAACGTAATACCCAAGAATGAGTCTAGAATACCGTTAATGATCATTTCTATTCTCTTAATGTTATCTGCTTTTGATGGTGTGGGTTCAATACTTCCTTGGTTGGCAGAAAAACTTTCTTTCGCGCTTGTATCACTCGTAACTTTATGAATTTCATTCTCTCAAATTTCCAACTGATTTGAATTTGTATACCTTAATAGACCCAACGAATTCAATTTTTGCATCATAAAAACAAGATAAATACAATCCAAAATTAAAATACGTAAACAATAATAGTAACAACATACAACTTATACCTCAAGCACATCACGGGTACACTTCTCGGGCACCTTCTCCTCAGTCATCCTCTATAGCTCCTCTTGCTACTTCTGAACACTCTCTCGCACCGTATGCAACAACCTCTCCATATCCTCCTTCAACTTCTTATCCTACTCCTCCCTCCAACTGTTCTTTTCCTCATTAAACTTATTCCTGTCCTCCTCCAACTTCCTATCCCACTCCTCCCTCCACCTATTCCTTTCCACCTCAAATTTCTTCCTATCCTTCTCCAACTTCCTATCTTGCTTATGCCTTTCCTTGTCCAACTCAACAACAACAATCTCTTTAATTCTCTCTTACAGTTTTTCCCACTAGATGATTTAGATGGTCCAAAAAATGCCTTGAAGTCAATGTTGTTGGTGTAAGCCCTAGAGGCCAATGCTTTTGGTACTTGTATCGAATTATTTATTAATAATAAAAAGCTTTTTCTTTATTATGTTTGTTTAATAAAGTCCGTAGAATAGCTAGTCCGTTTAATGTATCAAGTGTGACTTAATCATGAGATCAGATTAAACATAAAAACACTATTCTTAAAGTATCTGTAGTCGAGCTTTGTTGTGAAGTGGGATAACATTAAAGCATTAAGACTATTATGTATATAGACTGATGATCACATCTCATGGATCATGAATAAGGAGTTATCAAGTCTTAAACATATGTATGAATATTAAGAGTAATATTTATACTGGATTGACCCGCTGTGGGAATACTATATAGAATGTTATGCAAAGTGTCATAAGTTATTCTCATGTTGATAATGGTGTATACCACCCTTCGACCTGAAACCACTATGGACCCTAGATGTAGAGTCAAGTTCCTTATTGCTGATCAAACGTTGTCCGTAACTGGATGACCATAAAGACAGTTGATGGGTACTCCACGAAGCATGCTGAGGGACATGAGTGACCTAGATGGAATTTGCCCATCCTGCGTAACAGGATAAATGTCTATGGGCCCAATATTGAATTGGACAAGGATGACACAGTCTATGTCTTATGTTCAATATAGACATAAGGGCAAAAGGGTAATTGTACACATAAGTATTATCACAAAATAATTTGTCAGATCATATGACATTTTCGTGTCTTGGGTAGCAATGGTGTGTTGTTAGATACCACTCACTGTTTATTATGTTAAATACGTGATTTAATATAATTGTCAATGCCGCGAAAACCTACAGGGTCACACACAAAAGGACGGATTGATGAGAGATAGAGTAACTAAGGAACACCGTAAGGTACGATGCATCTAAGTTAATTTTAGAACATCGTAAGGTACGGTGTACTTAAGTAGAATATGAAATATGGTAAGGTACCACACGCTTAAGTGATTTTGGCATATTATAAGATATGGGCCACATACACTTAAGTGGGTTTTTTAGCTTGCAACCCACACAAGTGGTTCTATAAATAGAACCCTTGTGCAGAAGCATTTGTGCAGTTGCAATTTCGTTTCTCTCTCTCTCTCTCTTTCATTCAAAGCCTTCATTCGTAGCAGCTAGTACTGAGATTGAAGGAATTCGTTCATGTGGACTGAGTAGAGGCATTGTCATCGTTCAACGTTCGTGATCGCTCCGTAGATCTGCATCAAAGGTTTAAATCGTCACAAGAGGTAACAATTCTATCACTGATCATGCCCATTCGTAAGGATCACCAAAGGAGAAATTATTGTAAATTCCGCTGCGTTTTGGATCGCCCTTCTCCTTCAGTGGTATCAGAGCCACTTACTAAACCATGCATCTGATAGATGTTTATTTTCTATATTAATACGATTAAAAGACAGAATGAATCAAAGAATAAATGAGTAATTAAATTTGGCATCATGTGTGTACGATTTGGATGATTGATTATGCTTCGGAATCCGACATTAGTATGGTGAAGCAACGATACATCGATCGTCCATAGGTTACGCAATTGAGATCGATCAAGTTATATATATTATATAAGTAATACTGATGCAAAATACGGTATATACGATATACTGTTTCTGTTTCGTTCATTCAAACACTTAATGGTTGTTTTCCTTTGAGCGATCAATGGTCATTTGCTTCTTGATCCGACATTAGTATGGTGAAGCAATGACGTGTTGATCAATCATACTAAATTAACAATAAAGGTGTGTTTAACGGTCTGAAATTGGCGCATTAGGGTTAATGACGACACGAGGGTTGTGCTGTCAAAGAGTTATGCAATTATGGTTGTGACTGCGCAAGAGTTATGCTTTAAAGTATCAAGTGTTGATGCGAAAAACGACGTCGATTTCAAATGAATTGTTCATTAAAAATAATGTGACTCCCGGCTAACTCTGCGTAGTGTGATCGGTCGCCGAAATTTAATTTGGTTTTAATTGATTAACATAATTTAAATTAATAATAATAATGTGTTTATTATTATTGTCTTGTGGTTATCGGTTATGGCCTTAGTTTTCCTTTATTTTGTTTTGGGATATTAAAATACGACCTACATGTCGTGCCTCTCTTTTAATCTCTTAATGTAACTTCTTTTCTCATCCCACTCCCTCGTATGTAAAACGAGTTTCTTTTATGTAATGTAATGTTATGAAGAAAGAGAAGAATACAATATCAAAGGAGGACAACCTTGAAGATCTTGCTTGGAGAAGCTTAGATCGTTATTAGGTTAGCTTAAGTTCTCTCATTGGCTTGGGAGAACAATTGTGCTAGGGGACATAACTATTTCATTATGTATGTTGATGCATGTGAATGTATGTTGATGCATGTGAGAGACGATTTATATGATAAATAAGCCGGTGAGATCAGAATAATTGAAAATTCCCTCAAATTAAATATTAAGTTTATGCTTTCCAAGTTTTAGCACTCATCAAGACTAGTATCGGATAATGTAGGTTTCGCCTATGTGAGGTGCATGTTCTATATTAGTAAGGTGCGATGGGATAATTGTAATATCCAATTGCTAAAAAAATGGGTCAAACTTAACTAAACAAATTATAATAAGATTATATATGTTTAGAAGCAAGAATTAGAAATGATCCATGTGATGGATTGGAATAAGGAGTTATTCACCCAACTAAAATATTCGAGAGTTGTATTAGATACAATTGGAAGGAGTTCCTACCTAAATAACCTAGTTTTGTGTAATCCGCCTACGCGGACTTAAAACAAAGTGAAATGTGGATCTCGACCCACTAGAAAATCTTCCAACGGGATTTTCCGAATCAAATGGTGAGGGTCATTTGTTTTGAGTAAAATAGTGGGAGCCTATTTAATTAAAGGCCTAATTAAATATGTTATTGATACTTATATTTTCATTATTTTCATGTAGATTACCATGACAACAAACACCTCTAACAACATTTTGCGATCAATCCTTGACAAGGAAAACTTGTCTGGGACAAATTTTCTGGATTGGCACCGAAATCCGAGGATTGTCCTCAAACATGATAGAAAGTTGTATATCTTGGAGAAACATGTTCCTAAAGAGGAACCTCCTAGTTCTACACCTAGGCAGAAAGAGATGCTTATAAGAAGCATGTCGATGATGCCAATGAAACTGCTTGTCTCATGCTAGCTACCATGAACTCAGAGTTGTAAAAGCAACATGAGAACATGGCAGCGTTCTATATGATCGAACACCTGAAGATGCCCTATCAAGAGAAAGCAAGGCATGAAAGGTTTGAAGTTTCAAAAGCCCTTTTTCAAGGCAAGTTAGCTGAGGGAGCCCATGTAGGTCCCCATGTGCTCAAGATAATTAGGTATGTGGAAAACCTTGAGAGGTTGGGTTTTCCCCTCGGAAAGGGACTTACGACTTATTTGATCTTGCAATCGTTGCCAGATAGATTCAGTCAATTTGTCTTTAAGTTCAATATGAATTATATGGACAAATCTCTTCCTGAACTACTAGCCATGTTAAGAACTGCTGAGCAGAATCTGAAGTCAAAAGGGAAGTCCATTCTGATGATCGGAAATGGAAAGAAACAGAACAAAAGACCCACCAAGCAGGGTGATAAAGGGAAAGGCAAGGAAGTTGCCAAACCCAAACCCACTATTGTTGCTTTGAAGCCTACTTGAGGCATAACAAAGGAAGGCACCTGCTTCCATTGCGGTAAGACCGGACACTGGAAGAGAAACTGCCCAAAGTACATGGAAGATAAGAAGAATGGAGTAGAGACTTCAACTTCATGTTTTTTTGTTATTGAAATTAATTTATCTACTTCTGCATCATGGGTATTAGATACTGGATGTGGTTTTCACATTTGTACCAATGTGCAGGGGCTAAAAAGGAGTAGAGATTTGGCAAAAGGTGAAGTTGACCTACGAGTTAGCAATGGAGCAAAGGTTGTTGCTTTAGCCGTAGGAACTTATGTATTGACTTTACCTAGTGGTTTAATAATTCAGTTAGAGAACTGTTATTATGTACCTGCAATTAGCAGGAATATTATTTTCATTTCTTGTTTGGACAAGTTTGGTTTTTCAGTTATAATAAAGAACTATTGTTGCTCAATTTATTTGAATGATATACTCTATGCTACTGCACAAATGAACAATGGACTATATGTCCTTGATCTTGAAATGCCTATTTATAACATTAATACTAAACGAATGAAACCTAATGAGTTAAATCCAACTTACCTTTGGCATTGTCGATTAGGCCACATAAATGAGAAATGCATTCGCGAACTCCATAAAGATGGACTCTTGGACTCTTTTGATTATGAATCATATGAGACATGCAGATCTTGTTTAATTGGAAAGATCACAAAGTCTCCATTCACAGGAAAAGGTGAAAGAGCTAATGATCTTTTGGCCCTCATACATACTGATGTATGTGGACCACTGAACATACCAGCCAGAGGAGGTTTTCAGTACTTCATCACATTTATTGATGATTTCAGTAGGTATGGTTATGTGTATTTAATGAAACACAAATCAGAGTCCTTTGAAAAGTTCAAGGAATTCAAGAATGAAGTACAAAACCAACTAGGTAAGAATATTAAAACTCTTCGATCAGATCGAGGTGGTAAGTATTTAAGCCTATAGTTTGATGACCATCTGAGAGAGTGCGGGATCCTATCCCAACTTACTCCTCCTGGAACCCCCCCAATGGAATGGTGTATCTGAGAGAAGAAATCGAACCCTGTTAGACATGGTCCGATCCATGATGAGTCACGTTGATCTTCCAAACTCCTTTTGAGGACATGCACTATTGACAATAGCTTACACACTTAACCGTGTTCCATCCAAAAAGGTTGAGAAGACACCATATGAGATATGGAGTGGTAAGAAACCACATATGTCTTACATGAAGATTTGGGGTTGCGAAGTTTATGTGAAACAACAAATTTCAACTAAGCTTGAGCCCAAATTTGACAAATGCTTATTTATGGGGTATCCTAAAGAAACAAGAGGGTATTACTTCTACAATCCTTCTAAGGGTAAAGTGTTTGTCGCTCGAACTGGAGTTTTCCTAGAAAAGGATTTTATTTCCAAAGGAATCAGTGGGAGGAAAGTAGAGCTTGAATAAATTCAAGAATCACAAAGCATTGATACACCTATGGAGGAATTAGAGCAGGAAACACAAGTAGTTGTGGAAGAGCAATCTGCTCAAGTAGAACAAGACCAGCGTAGGTCAAGCAGGATACGTCACCTACCTGAGAGATATGGATATCTCATAACTGATCAAGGTGATGTATTGCTCATGGATCAAGATGAGCCTGTGACCTACTAAGAGGCCATAACTGGTTCCGAGTCTAAGAAGTGGCTAGAAGCCATGAAATCTGAAATGGATTCAATGTACACAAACTAAGTTTGGAACTTGGTCGAACCTCCTGTAGGAGTTAACCCTATAGGATGCAAGTGGGTCTTCAAAAAGAAGTCTAACATGGATGGTAAGGTACATACCTATAAGGCAAGACTGGTTGCAAAAGGATATAAACAAATTCATGGGGTTGACTATGATGAAACCTTTTCACCAGTTGCAATGCTTAAATCTGTTCGGATTTTACTTGTTATCGCTACATATCATGATTATGAAATATGGCAGATGGATGTCAAAACTTCTTTCCTTAATGGGAATCTTCTTAAGGATGTGTACATGACACGGCCTGAAGGATTTGACATACCAGAAGAAGCCCAAAAGATATGTAAGTTACAAAGATCAATTTATGGATTGAAGCAAGCTTCTAGAAGCTGGAATCTTTGTTTTAATGAAACAGTAAAACAATATGGATTCATCAAGAATGAAGATGAGCCTTGTGTCTACAAGAAGGTTAGTGGGAGCATGATCGTTTTCCTAGTATTATATGTAGATGACATATTACTCATTGGAAACGATGTCCCTACCATGCAACAAGTAAAGTCTTGGTTGGGGAAATGCTTTTCTATGAAGGACCTGGGTGAAGCCGCCTATATATTAGGAATCAGGATCTATAGAGATAGATCACAAAAATTACTTTGCCTAAGTCAGAGTACATACATAGACAAAGTGCTGAGACGCTTTAATATGCATGATTCCAAGAAAGGATTCATACCTATGCAACATGGCATGTGTCTATCAAAAACACAATCCCCTTCAACTAAGGAAGAAAGGGATCGCATGAATAAGATTCCATATGCATCTGCAATAGTATCTATCATGTATGCCATGTTATGTACTCGACTAGATGTCTCGTATGCTTTATGTGCAACGAGTAGGTACCAATATGATCCCGGTGATGCTCATTGGGTAGCTGTCAAGAATATCCTTAAGTATTTGAGAAGGAATAAGGACTCATTCTTGATATATAGAGGTCAGGAAGAGCTTGATGTAATTGGATACACCGATGCTAGCTTCCAGACAGATAAGGATGACTTTAGATCGCAATCTGGTTATGTGTTTTGCTTAAACGGTGGCGCTGTGAGCTGGAAAAGTTCAAAGCAAGATACAGTTGTTGATTCTACAACCAAGGCCGAGTATATTGCTGCCTCAAGTGCAACAAAGGAAGCTATTTAGATCAAAAAGTTCATTAGTGAACTTGGCATAGTTCCTAGCATTGTGGATCTCATTGGTCTCTATTGTGATAACAATGGTGCTATCGCACAAGCTAAGGAGCCTAGATCTCACTAACGATCCAATCACATATTTAGGCGTTATCACCTTATTCGAGAGATAATAGATAGAGGAGATGTGGAAATATGCAGAGTACCTACACTTGACAATATTGTTGACCCACTGACAAAGCCTCTTGCGCAGCAGAAGCATGATGATATACTAGATCTATGGGCATTAGGGGTATGCCTGATTGGCTCTAGTGCTAGTGGGAGATTGTTGGTGTAAGCCCTAGAGGCCAATACTTTTGGTACTTGTATCGAATTATTTATTAATAATAAAAGGCTTTTTCTTTATTATGTTTGTTTAATAAAGTCCCTAGAATAGCTAGTTCGTTTAATGTATCAAGTGTGACTTAATCATGAGATCACATTAAACAAAAGAACATTATTCTTAAAGGATCCGTAGTCGAGCTTTATTGTGAAGTGGGATAACCTTAAAGTATTAAGACTATTATGTATATAGACTGATGATCACATCTCATAGATCATGAATAAGGAGTTATCAAGTCTTAAACATAGGTATGAATATTAAGAGTAATATTTATACTGGATTGACCCGTTGTGGGAATACTATATAGAATGTTATGCAAAGTGTCATAAGTTATTCTCATGGTGATAATGGTGTATACCACCATTCGACCTGAAACCACTATGGACCCTAGATGTAGAGTCAAGTTCCTTATTGCTGATCAAACGTTATCCGTAACTGGATGACCATAAAGACAGTTGATGGGTACTCCACGAAGCATGCTGAGGGACATGAGTGACCTAGATGGAATTTTCCCATCCTGCGTAACAGGATAAATGTCTATGGGCCCAATATTGAACTAGACAAGGATGACACGGTCTATGCCTTGTGTTCAATATAGATATAAGGGCAAAAGGGTAATTGTACACATAAGTATTATCACAAAAGGATTTGTCAGATCACATGACATTTCGTATCTTGGGTAGCAGTGATGTGTTGCTAGATACCACTCAATGTTTATTATGTTAAATACGTGATTTAATATAATTTCCAATGCCGCGAAAACCTACAGGGTCACACACAAAAGGACGGATTGATGAGAGATAGAGTAACTAAGAAACACCATAAGGTACGGTGCACTTAAGTTAATTGTAGAACATCGTAAGGTACGGTGTACTTAAGTAGAATACGAAATATGGTAAGGTACCACACACTTAAGTGATTTTGGCATATTATAAGATATGGGTCACATACACTTAAATGGGCTTTTTAGCTTGCATCCCACACAAGTGGTTCTCTAAATAGAACCCTTATGCAGAAGCATTTTTGCAGTTGCAATTTCGTTTCTCTCTCTCTCTCTCTCTCTCTCTCTCTCTCTCTCTCTCACACACACACACACACACACACACACACACACACACACACACTCAAAGCCTTCATTCGTAGCAGCTAGCACTGAGATTAAAGGAATCCGTTCGTGTGGATTGAGTAGAGGCATTGTCATCATTTAACATTCGTGATCGCTCCGTAGATCTGCATCAAAGGTTTCAATCGTCACAAGAGGTAACGATTCTATCACTGATCATGCCCATTCGTTAGGATCACTAAAGGAGAAACTTTTTTAAATTCCGCTACGTTTTGGATCGCCCTTCTTCTTCAAACGCCTATTCCAAGACCACGTACATGCCTAGGATGTTCCTCGGTTCCAATCGTTTCTACCAATATGTCATGACGATCTTGTAAAGTGAAGAGGATGACTTCGATTTGTTTAACCAAACCATCCTACAACACATATGAAAGTTTATCTTTAACAAATTGATTTAACTAAAATAAATATTATTGAAAAAAATGTCTACTTACAATCCTTTGAGCCACTTCGCGCATAGCATCTAATGTGAACTTGTCATCTTTTCTTTGATGTGCCATCTTCTATTTCTCATGGCGTGATGGTGGAGATAGAGTGTGATCAAAACTTATAGAACCTTCCAGTTTTTCCTCCCTTCGTTTTGGTTTTTCTTCGATCATCGTCTTTTCAAGTTTTCGATATCCTCCACGAGACAATCTATGTGGATATATACTTCTAGATCAGTTTCCCTTTACTTTTTGGATCTTTTCCAAGAAGGTAGGAGTGATGCGAGACTATAAATTTCTCCCAAACATCTTGATCAATAAATGCATACACATAGTATGGAGGCTTTTCTCTATCTTATCCATGTTTAATATAATCATGGGTGAGATGTGTCTTAAAGCCCCTACAACGTTCACCACAATATGTAAGCATCTTCTTTTTCACATCATCATCATCATCTGGACTAACAATGAACACATCTTATATTTACACAATAGAGATGTTATTAGATAAACAAAAAATAAATGACCATATATACTTGCAAACAAATTATAAAATACCTAAACACCCTCCCATATGGCGTCTTTCAATTCCTATTCAACATCGTGCCAACCATCTATCAAAATGCTCACTTTACTTCTACCTTATAACAAAATGTAACCTATAAAATCTTCAGTGTGTTCACCATAAGCCATGTCGGTTGCAACATCAAATGTAAATGGATAGTAAACATTGGTTTCTTGGGCTTTTTTCACCTCGGTATATATTGTGGCACCTCTAGTTTTTCTTCTACGATTTGTATTAACAAATGTTGCAGCAGACGTTATATGGGAGGTGCTTATCGAATCGGCCACGACTATCTGTTGAAAAATAGGTAGAAACATTATGAGATAAACTCATTTCGGTGAAATATAACTCGTTTCAGTGATGTATAACTCGTTTTAGTGAAGAACAAACTTATTGAAAAATGATATTTGTTGATGAAATGACTATCTAAATAAACCTAAAAATGATCAAGAGAAACTATACTAACTAACGTTTTAATAAAAATAAATGGAAAATCGTAGAAACAAAATGATCAAAAGACAAACTAACATAAAACCCTAGACAAAATGATCAGTGAAAAACAAAGTGATATATAACTCGTTTCAGTGAAGAACAAACCTGTTTGCGAAAATGACGTTTGATGAATATCTGTTGGTAGAATTTTGATGAATATCAGTTTGAAAATCGCCTAGGTTTTTCACAAAATAAGAGTGAAGAAATGGCGTTTGAGTGTTGATATGTAAATGAAAAGTTAGAAACTAGCTAGATTCTAGTCTGAAGTATTTCATGCAATATATGTGTCACGTCGGTTTCATATAAAGTCCAACATGACAATATTAATTAAAAATATAAAATATAAAAAACACAATAGCGCCATATTCTGGGAATTAAATTAAAAGATATATAATGTTGGTTTTTTTGTATAACCGAGGGGTTTTAACATATCAAATAAAAAATTAAAATAAGATTTTTAAAATTGTATTTTTAAATTGATTAATTCAAAATATATTACCTCTCAGTTGGACCATGTAGCCGAGGTAAATACTAATAAAAAAATAACAATGATAAAAATGGAATTTGGAAAGGCGTCAAGTGAGAAATACTAAGTAACAACTGGAAAAAAACATAAAATGCAAAGACTGGGTGTCGAAGCGAGCTCCATTATAGCTCGATTCCCTCGCTTTTCTTAAAAGCCGAGGTATATGGTTGTTTATTTTTAATTAAAAAAATGAAACTTGATGCTCCGAATACCTATACCCTCATTTTTCCATTGTTCGAGGTGTTAGTTTCGTCATAAAAAACATTATTTGTTGTAGTGTCCTAGATATTGGTTTGATAGTATGAGTATTTTTTCTGCTTGAAAACAATCTTCTAATAAGGAAGGATGATGCAACTCTTTTTCAAACCGAGCATAACCTTTTCCTGTGCATGATTTTTTCATTCGGTGATACTAATGAATCCTTATGCAAGGACATTTTGATATGATACAAATTAAATTCAAAAGTTGTGAGAGCTTTGCTTACAATTTCATCTATCATAAAAAGTCTCCCTTAAAAATATTCACCTAAGGAATGTATAAATAAATCTAAAGCTCTACACCAATAAAGATGAAAAGGAAACGCTTTGCAGCTTTGATGGAGTCTTCCTTAAAAATTCAATAAAGTTGTACAAAACATGCATAAACCTTGGGTATACAAGAAGAAGTGTTTCCTTGGTGGTGATTTTAAATCCTAATGTTTTTTATCAAGACATTGTTGGTGTTTTTCAAAGGATTTGATCAAGGCTTCGATGAGTGTGTTCAAGGTATTGACATCAATGGTACTGTTCAACGCTTGTGATCGTGGACCCTCTTAGAAGGTTGAAGTGATAAATTTGTAATGGATTTACCAGTCATGTATTTGGACCAACTCTCATATCAAACATTTTATAGAAAAGGAAAATTGACGGTGGTTTATCGTTCCCTCAAAAGGGGAATTTTTCTCAAGTTATCTTGAGATTTTAAAGTAGTACACTAAATAGAGGTTTAAAAACTAGAAAACTATGATTGACTCTCTAGTAAGTGGTTTATTAATTGCTTAGTCAATTAAGTGTATTTTTACTAACCTTTGGTTGAATGTTAAGTGACTTTTGAGCATATGGGTTCCAAATGCAGTACACATAGAGCCCAATATCAGTCAAAGAACCAAGGAGGATGAAAAGAGATTGTCCAAAGATTTCTTAAGGGAATTTTTTTATCTCTTATAAGAAATATCAACAAGAAATAAATATATTCTAGAATTTCCTCTTAGTTTAGAAACTTCAAAGACATTTGAGTTTTGTTCGAGAAATAATCAAGGGGAAGAAGTGCTCGAAAGCTTATCCACGATTTGATCATAATGTTGGATGCGACCTTCAGTGGGAAGAAGGTTAATATTATGTGATCCTTAATTGTTCCTCACTATAGACTTTTGTTTTTCATCTCTTTGTCAAGTAACTCATTCCTTTTACTTGAGAAACCATGTGGTATATGTACTTTCTCTTTTTATCGTATCTTCTATCCTTATTTTTATTATGCCAAAGGGGAAGAAGTATACTCTTGTGGGGAGTAGACTATACTCTTTACTCATGTGATGAGGAGTTTAACCACTACAAACTCTATCTATTTGTTTTCTCTTTAAGCACCTCCATAAGATATGTTTTGTCATCTTTAAAAAGGAGGAGAATGTGGATCTATGTGCTTGCATGTATAGAGTTAAACCAATGATCTCGATTCTTTTTTAAGTTGGCTATCTTAATATTTTGATGCCTATTAAATTTGGTGGTAACAATTTTATAACTCTCTAATAACGATGATTAACTTTAAAGTATCTCAAGCCTCATCAAGAAGAATCAATGTTCCTATGAAGTTCTTATATGATCTGTGTATCTGGAAAAGGAACTTGAAGCTTAGGAGTTGTGAAAGACAGAAAGTGTGAAAACTTGCATGGCCGTGTCTATTTGAGTGACCAAAGTCTTGTCAAAGTGGGAAGTAACTCCTAAGCTACTAATGCAAATCACATACACACTAAAACCTTTAATAAGAGTCTCTTGATTTGATAAAAACCACCTAAAAATATTTTTAAGGCCTAGCTAATTGATTAGGGAACTATCTAATCTATTAAGAGTTGCTTTACAATTGAATAATTGATTAACCCTAGTGCTATAATCAATTATTTTACTTGTGATGCTCAAAATTGATTAGTCCAAGTATCTTAATGATTGACAACTACTAAATGTTAAAATCTTCCATTTGTGGCTTAAATAATCGATTATTCACATATAATATTTGATTATGGTAATCGATTATTACATCAATTTGGCTCATGAATTGTTTTCTTTTTTTATCACATCAACTCATTATTAAAATTCTCAAGAAGATCTCTTGGGGAGAGGATAAGGCCAACATTCGGCCAAACCTCTATAAATCTCGGTGTCATCTCTCTAACATTTATCTTTATTTTTCTGTCATTTACTTTACTATTTTTATTTCTTTCCGCTTCTTTTCTCTATGTTATTTCAATACCAACACAAACTATTATTTTAAGTAAATAACTTTGAAAATTAACCCCACCACCCTCTTGTGCTTAAAGTCAATTGTTCAACAATAACATGTCTTCATCAACCTATTTAATTCCGGTTAGATTGGAATTCTAATGGAATGGAAGCATAAGTTCATTAAACTCACCGTAAAATAGACACCACACTCCAAAGAACCTTAAAGGAATTATTTTTTAAAATGTTTGTGGAACAACTAAAAGACAAAGTAAACCCCTAGATGATTGTCCATTTAACAAACACAAACCTATTTGTCCTCGACTTTAAAGGTGTAAAAAATAGAGAGAAGCATATCAATTCTCCAATAACTTTGAAGTGGTTGAACGCTTACTCGAAGCAAGTAATCTAAGCCCAATTATTGAAATGAAGTTGAGAAGGTGTGACTTTTAACAACACATTACATAATATTCAAATTTGGAGTAAGGAAGATGAAGACCAATCTTAGTAAACAAGATTATAAGTAAAGGAAGAAGTCAAACTCGTCCATGTCCTTACCAAAAAAAATTCACACTTTTTCAAGGGACCATGGAAGGATCATATACTTATCCCTACAAATTGATTAGGCTGAAAAGACATTCACAATGAAGTCTTAATGAGACACACAAAGTACACATCTCTAATAATATTTTCCACCCAATCATCTCCATAAAAGCCTCTACTAAATTTTTTTCTTTAGATTTATAAAACAATTCGCAAGGTCTTAATCCCACATGATAAGTATCAAAGGTTATATTCACCCACTCCTTGGAGAACACGACCTCAATCGAATGATCAAATACATAAATGGTTATTTCATGATAAATGTGCTCAACTACAATTGGATTAACCATTTTAAATCACACAGATGTGAACAATGAAAAAACAAATGGAGAACTAAGGTGCACGATAAAGGGAAAAACTTGAAAGGTCAGATGAATAATGCAAAAAAATATAAATGTGAGAAATAAAAGGATAAATAATAAAAGTGATCAAATTCAAACAATCTATCAAACAATTGCAATTTTTCGTATTTACTCGATACAATCAAACAATTTTATACAAAACCAAGAGATATAATGACCCTAGTTGTGCCTAAGAAAATTAACCCATTATTATGTCATCCTAACAAATCAACACTCACGTGTGTCGTGACACATATCACGAACACATGCAAATATTGATGCGGCGACTAAATATAACTCGTAGACTTAGACCTCATCATGAGTTGCACGTATAGGGGCCACATATACCACATCAATGATACACCTTAACTCAGCTCATGTATGCCTTAATATATCACAATGATTATTAATATAGACCATAGTGAAATGTATTATTAATAAAAGATTTTTTTTGCAAACTCCTAAATAAGAGTTCTTACTATGATTTATTTAATGGCTGAGGTAATAACATGTTATATTAGGTATTTTTTCTAGTAGCGTATGCATTAGTTTCTAAATCACTAAAGACTTAATATATGGTATATAGGGATGTCGAATGAATTTTGTCTAAGAAGGCTCTATGTGATCCCTCCTGATACAATTGTATGTATCTTTAAAAGATAGATCAATATTTGAAGATCATTTTCTAATGAGTTTATCAACAGTAGTATTATCAAATGACAAGTTAATCTTCAAAATTTCTTAAATAATTTGAGGAGGAAAAATGGATAAGTCATGAGTAATATTCCAATTGATGTTCTGAATAATTGAATTGGCATCAACAATTTACATAAATTTAATATCCATAGGTAATACTAGGTATAAATCTTTAATTTTCTATTCCAACCAAATGTCATTCATAAATCGATGTTCTTCTCATTACCAACTTTCCATTTACTATGTTCCTTCAGAAAGAAAAATGAATTCTTAATGTGGCGCCATATTGAATAAGAAATATGATGCATGTTTGATTTATTATGCATGAAGTATCTACTAATAAGCATAAAAGATCATTGATTATTGATAGTCAACAACTTCCAACAAAGAGATAAACAATCAACTTTGTTTATTTTCTTAATATCTCTTAGACCAAGACATCCTTTAGACAAAAATGAACAAATAACATTCCAAAAGGTAGTAATCAAATTTCTACCGTCTATGCTAACGGTCCATACAAAATATATATATGACAAGAATCTAGTTTGTTAATAAGATCAATTGGTTATTCATCAATCCTAAGACTATATACAAGCATGCCTTGTATGACTGATGGCACCAATTAAAACCCACCCATCATAGAAATAAAAGACCCTTCTAAGTAGATATCTTGACCAATACTCTATCTGTTATGATCTAAAGACGACGAGTTCTAGGCTTGCATTTAAACATAGGAAATCCAAGATAGTTAAAGGGTGTTTATCCCATAGTGAATCCAAATGTATCTGAAATGTGCCTCAACTTATATCAAGAAGTACCTCCACCATAAAGCTTACATTTAATTGGACTAATGATGACCAGAATTTGAACCATTTTCTTGAAGTAGATGGTTAATTAATTGAGCATTTTTTCTGGTAGATTTGAAAAACATCATAAGGTCATATGAAGAAAAAAAAGTGTCTTACGCTGATCCACTACCATATATAGCCGCCTACAAGGTGCCTCTTCAGTAATGCAGAAGAGTAAGGGAGATAGAGGATCTTATTGACTCACTCCTCTAGAGCAAGAAAACAAAATCTTGCAGCTTTTTCATTTATCATGATTGGTAGTTTAATTGAGTGTAGAATGATAATCCAATCATAAAACTTTTGATCAAAACCAAATTGAAAAAGAACTTCAATAAGATATTTTCAAGCTAAAGTATAAAAGGTATTTTATTTTATGTCTATTTTCAAAGTCGTGCTACCTTCAAAGAACTTCATGTCCAACATATTAATGACTATTGAACTAATCTCAATGCATTTATAAATATGTCTACCCCTAATGAAGTCTATTTGGTGTTGGAAAACAATTTTAGAAGGTAAGATGGCCAACATGTCTGCAATGATCTTAGTGATGATTTTGAAATGAAAATTTACAAGTGCAAGAGGTTTATATTACTCTATAGAACCGAATCTATGTTTTTAGGTATCAAAGTTACATTGATTGAATTAAGATTAGTAAGGTTCCAACCTAGTTCAAAGATTTGAATCACTTAATTTATCGCAACAGTCACTACTATATCCCAATAGACTTGGAAAAAATACCCCCTAAAGCCATTAGGGCCTGGAATTAGCATTCATATTGTACACTGTAATCATAATGTCCTATGGATGAGTCATTCTAATGAGATATTCATTATCCATATGAGTTATACATTGTGGGATAGTTATTTCCACCAGACCAATATAACTGTAATTATTTTGTGAGCTAAATAAAATTTTGTAGAAGTTAATAATATGATTATCTAATTGAATGCCCTCATGTAAAAAATTATTGTCATGCCTTAGTCTAGCGATTTTATCACTAACATATCTCAATTTAAATGTGTTGTGAAAAAACTTTATATTCCTATCTCCATCCTAAAACCATTTACTCCTTACCTCATTCCTCAAAATATGGTCATGTATATGCAATGCCTTATTTGAAAAAAGTTGAGAATTGTATCTCTAATCCAAGATCATCATTCTAATCTGTATCATTAATCAAACTTTGTAATTGGTTAACTACATCGGTAAGTATAGTGACTTTAAGATGAATATTTCCAAATATTTATTTTTTCCATTTCTTAAGAATATGTTTAAAAGATCTCAACTTAACAAATAAAACAAACATAGGACAACCAACCACATCATTATTCCAATTATCACCCATCATTTGTCTACATCTATCATTTAGAGTTCAAACCTTCATAAATTTGAATGGACTTGCCGAACCAAACCTACCTTTGTCACAATGGAGAAGACTAGGCTAATGGTCTGAGTGATTCTTGATCAAAGTGGAGCAGTTGACCATGTAATAATTATCTAGCCAATTCTTATTACAAATGGCTATGTCAAACCTAACAGAAGAGTAAGCACCACTTTTCCTTGTATTGATCCTAGTGTAATAGCTACAATTAGTGTAAATAGATGAATAATCTCATTTTAATTTTTCCAAATAAGAAACTCATATGGGGAAGTTTTTTTTTGGAGGGCATCTACCAAATTTCTCTATGAACCAATAATTACATTAAAATTGCCTAGCATGCACCAAGGGCCAGAATTGGTCTATTGAAGATTGGTAAGTCATTCCATAATTGTCTTCGAATCACATAAGGTTTATTTGCATATACAACTGCAATGAAAAATTTAGTTTGATCAACTTCTATAGAAAAAATTACATGTTACTGAGATAAACACAACACAACGGAATTCATATCGGTTGCGTAAAATGTCCATAAATTTGAATCATGATTTTGTCTAAAATTTAATTCAAATCTCTTAAGTATGATTTGTTTAATACACTCAACATAGAAATAAGTATAAGGAATCATTGTTTCAATAATAAAAAGTAAGACATACTTTTGTTGATCATAAAGATTTTTATTAGCTAACCTAGTATCAAGGTTTCCTACTACTCTAAAATTCCAATAAATGGATTTTATTGAGTGGTGTTTTGTTTACTCGACATGGCTCGGGTGTTAACTTCTATTCTAGGTTGAGTAAGTTTATATCTCCCCCGCCCTTTTTATTGGCCATGATAACTTCTTCCTAATGTAGCTTCGGAGGATTGTCTTCATCATCCTAAAGGTTATTATTATTCTCCAAATTCAAAACATCATAGGGATCTTTTACTTATTTCTTACCATTATTTTCCATAACCACAAGATCAGGATCGTGTTTACCTCTTCTATCATCAGTTATCTTTTTCTCAGTCATCAAATTCTTATTCAAATCACTAGTAGTCTCTACTATTATTTCTTCTTCATTTAAAGAGCTTGCTTTTTATAAATTCTTTTCATTAGCATTAACCTCATTCTTTGGGTGAATGGCTACAACAGAGTCACCATTCCCTATGTCATTCTCAAGAGTATGATTCTTGCCTTATTCAAATCTATAGAGTCGTCATTCATGTCATTCACTATGACATTTACATATTCATCATTCTCTATATTCTTCACATTGTCATTAACTAGTTTAAAGTGTTTGGACTTTTTAGGTATGTATCTTGTAGATTCTTTAATCAGTGGCTTATCAACATTGTTTTCTTTCAACTTTCAACATTCACCAATACTATAACCAACACACATCAATACTTCGGTGTTAACTTTTACTCTAGGATGAGTAAGTTTATGCCTTCGCCCATATTTTCTTGGCCATAATAACTTCTTCCTAATGTAGCTTCATAGGATTGTCTTCGTCACCCTAAAGGTTATTATTATTCTCCAAATTCAAAACATCATAGGTATTTTTCACCGAATTCTTACCACTATTGTTCATAACCACAAGATATGTATCATGTTTCTCTCTTCTATCATCAGTTATATTTTTATCAATCATCAATTTCTTATTAAAATAATTAGTAGTCTCTAATACTATTTCTTATTCATTCAAAGAGCTTGTTTTAAATAAATGTTTTTCATTAGCATTAACCTCATTCTTTGGATGAAAGGCCAGAACAGATTCATCATTCTCTATGTCATTCTCAAAAGTATGATTTCCTGCCTTATTCAAATCTACAAAGTCATCATTCATGTCATTCACTATGAAATTTACATATTCATCATTCTCTATGTTCTTCACACAGTCATTAACTAGTATAACATGTTTGGACTTTTTAGCTGTGTACCTTGTAGATTCTATCAGCGGCTTCTCAACATTATTGTCTCTAAACTTCCAACTTTCATCAAGACTACGACCAACATAAATCAATACTCATGTGTTAATTTCTATTTTAGGATGAGTAAGTTTATGTCTTACCCACCCTTTTCTTGGCCATAATAACTTCTTCCTAATGTAGCTTCATAGGATTGTCTTCATCACCCTAAAGGTTATTATTATCCTCAAAATTCAAAACATCATAGGGACCTCTCACCAAATTATTACCATTATTTTCCATAACCATAAGATAAGGATCATGCTTCTCTTTTCTATCATCAGTTTCTTTTTATCAATCGCAAATTCTTATTTAAATCATTAGTAGTCTCTACTACTATTTATTCTTCATTCAAAGAATTTGTTTTTCATAAATGCTCTTCATTAGCATAAACCTCATTCTTTGGATGCAACATAGTCATCATTCTCCATGTCATTCTCAAGAGTATGATTTTTCGCCTTATTCAAATTTACAGAGTCATCATTCAAGTCATTCACTATGACATTTACATATTCAGCATTCTCCATGTGCTTCACACTTTCATTAACTGGTATAGTGTGTTTGGACTTTTTAGGTGTGTATCTTGTAGATTCTTTAATCAATGGCTTCTCAACATTGTTGTCTTTCAACTTCCAACATTCATCAATACCATAACTAACACACAAAATGATCACAAAAGAGGTAAAATCTCGCATTCCAATTTAACAAAGAATGCATAACCCTATCTTTCCACCTGCCATACCCCAAATTTTTCCACATCCTTCCTTCAACTTCATTTGGCTTATGCTTTCAAATTCATATGCATTTCATCTACCCTAAACATTCATCAGAAAATTAATTTATTTGCATACAATCATTCATTCATTGGTTCAAAGGTTTGCAATTGAATTTACACAACATTGGGTTTTTGACCTGATGATTAGATTGATATTGTGACTTGTGATGCAAGATACTGTGAATTCCATTGAAGCTTCATTTTATGGCAAGTCATATGGTGTAAGGGTCTCTTTGAACCATAGCTACATTTTGGATGCATTTTTGTAAAAGGAATAAACTGAAGACTTTCACACAAAAGTTGACTTTTGGTTAACAAAGTCAACCCTATAAGGCATTGAATGAGAGTTTTAAGTTTAAATTTCAATTGGCGATGAAGGCATTGAAAGAGAGTTTTAAGTTTAAATTTCAAAGCATTTAAGTTCAAACACAAAATGGAGGCATCATGATCTCAATTACTATTTCTCTTTGATGCATCATGATCTCAATTGGCGATGAAGGCATTGAAAGAGAGTTTTAAGTTTAAATTTAAAAGCATTCAAGTTCAAACACAAAATGGAGGGAAAGGTATTTTTTGTTACTTGAAGAACAAGTTATCCATACAAGTCATCTCAAATTACAAAATTTATATTCAAATATTCAAAAATATATTACAAAAAGAATCAGAATTGGAATTGTAGCGGGGTATTCATTACCATTAGAGATATTGGCTAAATCCAAGGTAAACCATACAAGTCGAGTCGCCACCGCACTTTTATTTATCCAAAGGAATGGTTAGAAAGCGAACAAAAACCTAAAAGTTTTCTCGAGTCAAAAACTTGTAAAAATGTCAGAGATCTGGGTAAGGGGGTTGGTTATGCAATGGGAAGGTATTAGGCACCCAAAACATCCTAGGTACTCCTAGGGAGCCCTTTTCACACTTGTTGTAAGGTTGGTATTTTGTGAAAATTTATTTGTGCAAACATGATTGAAGAGATGAGAAGAGAATATACAAGTTATTTACATTTTGTGTTTGGATGGATGAACCCATTGCCTACGTACCATCTTAAAAAGATTAGGATCAAAACCTCGTAGTTCGGGGTAAAAATCTCAAAACAAGTTGGTGAATTGATTGGTCCAAAAGCCTTAAGGTCTTTTGTTATCCAAGGGAGAAAACTCAACCTAAAACCACAAATCCATCATGTGAGGATAGCTTCGACATGCTAGTGAGGGGTTAACCCTATAATAAGCATGGAAGACTCATTGTCCATCACTAAGGATATAGGTGAGTATTATATCTACCTCAAGGATAACTCAAACCTAATAGCTAAAGGTTATGAAAAATTTGATTAAGAAGGTGGCCATTGAAACCACAAAAACATTTGAATGAGTTATATTTACCAATGAAAAGTATATACAAAATATGGTCAAAGTTGACTTAGGAGTTCAATTCAAAATAAGTATTAAGAAAAGAAAGTTTGAAAATCAAAAGCATAAGGCTTAGGTTTCTAATGTTTGAAAATAATTGTTAAATCTTTGCACAAAAGTTTTGGCTTGGGTTAGAGTGGAGAGAAGAAGAAGAAAGGCTAAAGTCCTAAGCATACAAGAGGTGAGGGATAAAGAAGCAAAACCACAAATGAAGTTCCTCTCTTGAGATCATATTGATGACCCAAGTAGCTCCCATCCTTTGGAATAAGCAATCACATAAGCATAAACTCAAGCAATCAACAATCAAATGAAGCTCTTGGAAAGTTCCTCAATGTATCTTGGATCTCTCTCCCTTAGAAGCTCATGGCAATGGTTCCTCCATTTGGGTCAAGTTGGAATCCCTAGCACAAGAACACACACATCAAAAGATTCTAGCAAAACAAAACAAGGAATGGACAAGAGGAGTTTAGAAGTTGGTCCTTTCAAGGTCATCTTTCAACATTAAGCATTCTAAAGGCATGAGGCCTAGTTGCTCTTTGACATTTAAACACTCTAAAGGCATGAGGCCTAGTTGCTCTTCAAACTCCATTAGCTTGGGTAAAGTCCTAAGGTCTAAGTCCATTTGTCCATTTCTTTGCATTTGGTTCACAACAAACACAAAAGATATATATACAATTATATGCTCAAGTGACCAAAAGGCAAATGACATTAACATAAACATGTGCTCCAATGAGCAAATGAAAAAGCAAATGAATAATATGTACAAGAATAATAAATTGCATAAATGTAAAGTGCAAAAAGTAAATGTTAATGGTCAATAGTTAGTGTTAGTAGTTAGTATGCCATAAGGCAAATTTAGCTCTATGTTAAGCAATCGTAATTGGACTTATGTAGAAGTCACAACTATTTGAGGCCGGTCAATAATAATGTAGGCAACAACACAAGTTAGAAGTCTTGATTAGTGAACCAAGTTCCAACAACTTGCCATGCCAAAAAGAAAATGGGAAATGATCTTGTATTGGTTTAAGTCTTTTGCATGATTTAGGAAGCAACCTATCCTTAATGCAAAGCCATTCACTTGATCATATGATCAAGATGAATTAGATTTGAATCAAGGAAGATTAAACCTCTCTAATCAATGCTAACTTATCAACCCTTAACTCATTGATCAAAAAGAGAAAAGAAGAAGAAGAAAGAGATGGAGAATGGAAATGGAAAATGAAAAGAATAAAGTGCATTAAATGAGATAGAATGTACCAATCAACATATATTGACTAATGACATTGAGAATCATGGTCAAACAATCAAAAACAGAAGTGAGATGAAGATTGGAAGTCAAGAAATGAACAAAAATATTTTTGGCATTTTTAATATTTAAAATAAACTTG
The DNA here is from genome assembly GCF_024323335.1 of Lathyrus oleraceus. Classification (NCBI taxonomy): domain Eukaryota; kingdom Viridiplantae; phylum Streptophyta; class Magnoliopsida; order Fabales; family Fabaceae; genus Lathyrus; species Lathyrus oleraceus. The sequence continues at coordinate 409,734,624 of NC_066584.1, forward strand.
AATTAAAATATTAAAGAAAGGTCAAACTTCAAAATCACTTCAAATCAACTTTGAAAAGTCCAAGTGATTTATCCTAAGCTCAACAAGGTCAAACAAAGTTTGACAAAAAAATTCAGTATTTTTAAAAGTCAGAAACTATTTTTAATCAATTAAAAATGAACAAAAATAACCTAATTGAACTAAAACCTCAAATAAATCTCAAATCAATTAGAAAATTGATGAGAATATTTTTCATAGATCCATCATCATTCAAATAGGTTAGGAAAATATTTTTGTATTTTTTGAATATCAAAAACTATTTAAAATGAATTAAAAATAACCAGAAAAGAGAAAATTCACAAAAAATATCAAATGACAAAATAAAAAATATTAAAAATCATTTTTAGAAACTAGAATTTAAATGGAGAAGAATGCAATTGGTCCCATATTTTTTGGAATTAAAATAAAGAAGTTATGAATTTTTGAAAATAAAGGAAATAAAAGAAATAAAAATCAGAAATTAGAAAATAGCAAAAATCAGGGAGCGTTGGATTGAATCTCATTAATTGACGTGGCCAATCCTAAGGTCCTCAAGCGCGCGCTCATGGTGAGTCCAAGTCAATGAGAAACATCCAGCATTATTGAAAGTAAACCAAATGCATGGCTGAGATTATAACGTGGGAAGTGCATCCAAGGGTCCAGATTCAATCTGGCAAGAGACGGTGGTGTACACCACCATCTTCTCCGGCGAGCATGCATTTTCCGGTGACATTTGCAGGTTTTAAAAACTTAATAAAAATGAGCGATCCTCATATCATTGGAAAGCTGGGGTGATGTACATCACCCCTGTAACCTTGGATTGTACTCAAAGTTTCTATGGAGTGAGAAATCAGAGTTGGAAAATCCAGGTACATGAACTGAAATTCATCAAAACATAAAATCAAAGCCACCATTGTCTTGCCTCTCAGGTGAGGACTTCAGAAAACACATTGGCCAGGCAAATAGATTATGGAACAAGGAGATTCGAAGCAAAAACCAGTTGAACCATACCTTTGGATTGTGAAGATTTTAGCTCTTTTCCTTGCTTCCTTTTGCAAAACAGAAGTTCAATGGATCATATGAGGAAGGTCTAGGAACTTTAGATCTAAAGATTCAACAAAATTCAGTTGAATTTCAGATCTGAAAATTTTATGAAATGTGAACTAGTTCCTTTGGTAATGGTTATGGATTCAGTTGTGCAGCATATCAGGCGCCTTTAGGTTGAAGAATTATGAAGCATAGCATGTCTATTTATGGCTGAATTGGAGGGAAGGCAAGGAAATACTCGTTTGCATGAAAGTTGAAGGCCTCCATGCATGGGCCTGTACAGGCGCATGGAGAGCCCAAATCCAATGCCAAATGCAATCTGAAGTATAATTGAGCTGAAATCGACGTGTACATGCAATTGGTTTGGAGTGTGCAATGAGTTTCAAACAAGTTTCCATAATTGCACCAAAATCTCCCCCTCTTCGAAAATGCCACTTGGAAAATTGAAACATAGGCATGTGGGTAATGGTTGGAAGGGTCTTGACATAAGGAACAAATGTTATGTTGAGCAAAAACTCATTTGGAGTGTGGAAATTTATGAAAACAAGCCATGAAGTTCATAGTGCAAAACATGCCTTTGAAAATTTTGCCAAATTGGACCAACTTTAAGCCCCTCTGTTTTGATGATGCAAGCCTCAAATGGAAAAACCTCCAATATCAAAGTTGTAGATATTTTCAAGACAATCAAAATGGACTGAAATTTTGAATCATTTGTATTTTTTATGAAAGAGTTATGGGCGCTTAAAGTTGGACTTTTTTGCCTTTCAATGCATTTGGTCCAAAGTGACCTATAATGTCTTGTATTATCACATGTATTTCCTTTGAGATTTTGAATTTTTTTTAAACCTAACATTTGAAGTAGACATCTTAAGCTTTCCAATACATTTTATCCCACCTCAAAATCATGAAAAATGAATGAGTTATGTTCTTGGGAAGTTGACCCAAAATTAGGATTTCAGTCAAAATGACCTATAATGTCTTCGAATGGGAGATGGCCTTCCAAGATTCAAATCAATTTTTGATGAACATGAAAGTTGTTCATATTGTCCTTAAGAACCTTTTTGATTTTGGGATCATCTCCATTTGACCAACACATAGAAAGTTAGGTCTTAGTGTATTTCAAAATAGTTAGATGAATTGACTGATCAACTTCTCAAGTCCACAACTCATATCTTGATGAATTGATGATTGAGGACACTCAAATAAGTTCAAATATGCATGAAATGATGAATTAAAGAACTTTCCTTGATTGTATTTGACCATGGGTTGAGGTTGCTTCATTACCAAGGCATTGTGGGTGTTCAGATGAATTAGGGTTTCCTTGAGGAACAAACCTCAACCCTTTGACTTGCTTTGATCAAAATGATGAATTGAGATACTTAGGAGGCATATTTGATGGATGAGAGCTTGGGGAACCATTTCCATGCTTGCCTTTATCTTCTCTTGGCCATATCTTTGTACCAATGATTTCCTTGAAGCTCTTAACCTTGTGATTGCTCAAGCTACAACAAAAGATGTTAGTGACATATTTTTATGCTTTTGGTTAGTAAATAAAAACGAGAAAAGCAATGATATATAATTTCAAGCATGCTTGGTGATCTCAAACCACTCACAAGAAGTCCTACCCAAAGGCAAAGAGAACCAAGATGCTCAATGATCCTTGAGGCTTTGCAAATGCAATGTTATGATGACATGAGGGAGCTTAGGGCCAAAATTGGGGTCTTACAGGAATTACAAAGTCAATTTTTTACCAATAGTTAACTTTTGGTCAACTATTAACTTTTGGTCAACAATTGACCAAAGTCAGACCTCTAAACCCTATACTTATTTCCAGGTCATTTCCAAACACCTACATTCCTCTTAATTGGACCATGTACCTACTAACCTTCACCATGTCCATGTATGCCTAAGCTTCATGCCCATATCTGTCGCATCCGCGAAAATCAACCGGCGAGACTCAAATAAAAACACACACAGAGCCGCCACTGCGCGTTATTTATCCCAAGATAGGGAAAGGAAACGCTCAGAGAAACCTGGAAAGGAAATGGTCTTGCGACCAAAGAGAAAGGGTAAAGGAGTCGGTTACGCAAGGGGAAGGTATTAGCACCCCTCACGTCCGTCGTACTCGACGGGATCCACGTTCTAAAATAAAGAAAAGGTTGCTAAACATCACACACACACACAAGGGAACGCAGGTGGGGTTAAGAGAAGGGAGCTCGATAGGGTATCGCACCCTATGCCTACATATCTTGTCTGGAACAAGAATCAGAGCCACTGTAGTTCGGCTTACGCACGCCAAACAACACAAAACACACAAACAGATGGCAAACATGGAGCCCGACAACCACTCGATGGAATTACGTCAGCATCCGAACCAAAACACGCACAAAACGGCCAACGTGGAGCCCGACAGCCAATCACTGGGCTTACGTCAGCATCCGAGCCAAAACACAATCAGATAACAAGTAAACACACGCAAAAAAGAAAAAGGTTGCCCGGAGTGGTCTCGCACGACCACCTGCCTACATACCTCGTCTGGAACGAGGATCAGGGCGATGTAGTTCCCCTGAAAGGGACTGAATTGCTAGCCAGGAACCAGGGAAAGACACACTACTAGGGAGCTGGACTCGAGCCTAGTGTTGTCATGCATCGTTTACCCTAAGTTCGGTTTTCTATCCTACTTGCATAAGCAAACTACTCCTATCCAGGAAAGAAGCAAGCACACAAGCATACAGAATAATTCAAGCATACATCCAATGAGAACAAGCATCTCAAACAGATATCCACATAGCACGCACTATAACCAAACAAGTGGCTCACACAATAGGTTTGACTGCCTCAGCAAGTCGTCTGTACGGGCTGTGTTTGCTCTTAACCTTGCCATTACGAGGCTAAGGTGAAGCAGATGAAAGGATGAAGTGAGGATCAGACCTCACAGCTCTTATCCCTAACCAGGGAGAGCTTCTGACAAATGAGCATGGGTCCAGAATGGGGGAACCCTTCTATACTCAGAGACTCTGACACAATGTGCACTGCACAAGATCTTGGGCTTGTGATCTCAATGCTACAACCATGTAATGGGAGCAAGGAGAAGACTCAACTGAATAGTGGGGGGTAGACTGCATACCCCTACCTTCCACCAATTTCCTTATTTAAAGGACTTTCACCTGCTTGGCACGAAAAATAAACAACCACAATCATTGCCTCTTAAGGAGGACTTCAGACATTTGCCCGGCCCGGTAACAGCCGGGTCTCCCAGACTACATGAAGTCAAGAGGACCTACCTCAAGCGGTTTACACAACCGAGCAGCGGCTACCAAGCAAGTTCTTAAAAGAACTAGAGCGACTAAAGGTACCTGTACAAAAGCTAACCAGTTAATAACTCAGACAACCAATCAGAAAACAACAAGTTAATCAGTCAAACTATGCAAGCCAAGGCACACAAAGGCAAGCTATGAGCTCAAGCCCAAGCTTCACAACCTACAAAACAATGTTATGTTAGTGTACAAACATCAAACAACATCATTTCAATCAACTTGGATCATTCTCCATGAGCCTTATGCTATTCATCCTGAAAAATCAAGCAAATATTAGCAACTAGACCACTAGGCCAAACCTAGGGTCCAAAAGCAAGAAAAATTCCTAAACAGCAAGGTATCTCTAACCAAAGTCAAATCAATGTCAAACAAAAGCCCACACAATTAGTCTCATGTCCATATCATTCATTATGTTCATTTTATGCACAAAATAAGGCAAACTAGTTCAAATGAAGCACCAAACATGCAAACAGAACTATTGCATTCAAATCCATATCAAAACAAATCCAAAAAATCTCAAATAAATTATACCTAAACAGGACCTAATCCAGGTATGGCACACCAAATTTCAGCTTAATTGGGCAAAGGGAACCATGTCAATGAAAATCAACAAAAACAGACACAATTATATGCTCCAAATCACAACATCAACACATGCTTCCACTTCAAAAATTCATAACTCAATGAAAACAGTAAAGAAATGGATGGGACCAAAGCAGGGATGTCACATCATGTGTCTATTACAAGCATATCAAATTTCATGATCACATAATACCATATGAGCATTTCACATTGATTCTACCAACCTATGTCACATGAACTTGTAAATTCAACCACCAGAGATAAAAAATAGCAATCAATTTGAAAATGCCACATAAAATTCCACAAAAATTCACATGGCATCCTAACATGTTAATCAACCATCATGCAAAATTTCACATCATTCTAACAAGTATAGGTCACTCAAAAAAATCCAGCAAATTGACATAATGAGGTGTGACACAAATTGTCACACCTAAGTTCCAAAATTCATAACTCAATGATCAGGTATCAAAAATTCATGGAATTTACATGTAAATCTCCATTGATGTGTCTAGAATTACCACAAAAATTTTCAGGAATTTATTTTAGAGCATGAGGGTTTCACAATGGATATGGCAAAGTGTATCAAAATATATCACATGTTAATCAACCCTAGGTCAAACACAATTTCTACCAAGCACAACTTCAATCAATAGGTCAATAAAATTCTACAGTCAATTAGGAAGTCAACACAAAAATCCACATATTTTTTCTGATTTTTAAAACATTTTTTATGAATTTTCTAATATTTATATGATTTGTAAATAATTATTTAAATAATATTATTAATTAAAATGAATTAGAAAGCTTCAGTGGCAATTTCGTGAATATCCATATCCAGTCCAAAACGCGGCGTTAGCAATTAACGAGGTGGCGCATGGTGATTCGCTCGGCTTGGAGGGAAGCGTGATTTGAAAATGGCAGCGAGCAAACACACAACAGCAGCGGATTTTTCCAGAATTTTTAAGAACAACATGAATGTTCTTCATCTCAAAATCGGTTTCGTCCAAAACTCAACCAAAACTCACAAATGAATATGCGTTGAAACCGTCTCAGTGCATAGATCATGAATATATAACCTAATCAACCTAAATCTAACTGTACTAACCGGATCGATCGTTTAAAGTTTCACATTCAAAGCTTCGAGTCGCGATTTCTCTCAACTCGCTCAATCATTTTACAAACCGATTGCTACATGTTAACCTATGACAAATGACCTACACAACGCATATGACAATTAGCAAAATCGTGAGACTCGAATTTTGAGTACCTTGAGATTGCAGTGTTGGAATCGGAGCTTTCAAGGTGTTGTGACGCGAAACAGTCGAAGAACAAGCTTCAAGAAGTAGCCTGGAACACTCAGGATCAATGGAAATGGCTTCTAGAAGGAGAAATTCGATTTCACCATGGAAGGACCTTGCTTGAACAGTCGTGAATGGTGGTGAATTTGAGGTGAATCTTCACAAACAGATGAAGTAGATGATGTATGAAACTCGAATCCACAAGCACTTTTCCAAATGATCAAGAATTGAGGAAGTTTGATGAATTTGAGTTCAATGTGTTCTTGAGAGAAGTTGAAGAATTTGATGAATTTTTGATCTGATTTTGGGATGTGTGATATTCTGTTATGATTATCATGTGATTAGGAATATATATGTGTGCTTAAACCATGATTAACCATGCTAATTAACCAAATTGCATTTGTTAGTGAAAATGTTAATTTTCAAGTGAGGGCAAAAATGGAATTTCATAAGCCAGCTCATTGCCACCTCTTTGACAGCTCACACAACTTCCAAATTCCATGTGTGAGCTGTTGCCACTTGCCTCACTCTCATTGGATGTGTATTTTTGAAATTCACCATGTAATGCCACTTTGTCCAATTTTGCAATTTCATTTTTCAAGTCAAATTCCAAACCACAAACCTTAGGCATGAAATGATGATTCCAACAAGTTTCAAATACCATTTGTGAGGTGTAGCAAAAATCCCCACTCAAAAATTCCAATTATTTCACAAGTTGGACAATTTTGCCCCTGGTCCATTTTAACTGTCCAGTTGAAATTTGACTTTTTGCATTGGCCACTTTTGAGAAAATCCAATTATGCACCATGAAAGTACATGTCAAATGGAGTTTGTGCATATAAAGAACTTGCAATTTGGACAAACCATGTGGAAATTATGGCCTCCTGATTATGGATCATTTTTGAATTTCACTGAGCCATAATTTTCCAACCATACATGGGATTTTCAAGTTCTTGGACTTTTTGGAAAGGTGAGAACAAGATCTACAACTTTCATGTTGAACAAGTTTTCTTTTGAAGCTTCTTTGGACACGTGGTCTTGAGGTCCAAAACTTTCCATTTTTGGAAACTTCTATTACAAGTCACTTTCTATTTTTGGCAGTTTTTGTCCTGACTTGATTTTCTTCATTTTTAAGCTTTGAGATGTCAAATAACACTTGTTCCAACATGAATGAAATGCATCCAACTCATTTCCACCTCCAAATCCATCAGATCATGTACAGTTGACCACAGTTGACTTCTTCAACTGATAGATGAAATTGGCAATGCATAGATCAATCTGAGCTCCAATCTCCAACTGAAATGGCCAAAGGGTAAAACCCTAGCTTCCATTAACACAAAATAACCATAGAATGAACCCCATAACCATCATAGACCCCATCTCCTGATCATGCCCTGATTGGCCCAATGCAACTGATTAGGGTTGACCAGTGGTCAAAACCCTAATCTCAAGGAATCCTGCTTCAACACTTGATGATAATAAACCATGATGATGATGATGTATTATTGTAATCAAGATGAAATCCAATATCCTTGGAGAATCACAAAACCCTAATTCACAGCCCAATCCTCAGATGGCCAATGATTAGTCAAATGAAACACTAGGCTTGCACCTTGATTTTCTCATCCTCCGATCAAGACTTGAGAGGATAGCTTGCACAATGTAACCACATGATATGCAATATGAAATGCCTAATGACCTAAAATGACATGTACAATGATAATGCTAGTCCCAAGAGAGGAGGGCAAATTTTGAGGTGTTACAATATCCAACTTGCATCACCATGATATGCTACAAACTTGCATAAAACCTACAAACATCAAAACAACACCAGTTCATGACAAATGCATATTTCAAACTATAGAAACACTTAATAATAGCTCAAACACGCACACAATTCATCATAATCAACATGTTGCAGTAATCCAAGACAAATTCACATCACAACATGCATTCATTCACCATAAACATCAGTTCAACATACATCCATATAATGCAACATAACACAAACAGACAAAGCATAATGCAAATCAGACCAAACACATATATATTCACACATCCATAACAAACTTACATCATCAAAATATGCATCATCCAAACATACATGCAATGAACACATACATAGTTCAACAAACCACATCAATCCCAAACCATGTCATCCTAATATACTACACATACATAACCTAACTCAAGCATATCATTCTATGATTCAAATCTAAACAATTCCATTCAAACATACATGACGACCATATCACAATTCAATCATCCATATACATAGGCTATAGGCAGTTTCCATGATAGTGCGCATATATACACCAGTTCAGCCATACATACTATGCATACATAACCATTCAAAACATGTCTAATTGTCAAAATTCAGTTAACCATTAACTACCTTAAACCAAACTTAACATCTAACAAACCTACTAATTGTCTAACTACCAGCTAACAACTAAATGCCATGTGTTCACCAGCAATGACCTAAATACCTTTAACACTCAAATTCCCACAAAAACCAATTTGAACCTTTCACTAACTTCTAACTTCATAACAAACACAGTCCCAACTCAGATTTTACACTAAACTTAGTAAAAAACAAACACATCCTCTCTGAAATTTCTTCATTCCATGTAATAAAAACCTAAACCAATTTCCATCCTTGATTAATGTGAGCCACAGATAACAATCTTGTGGCCACAAATAAACCATTCCTAACCAATCTCTAACTGAAATTCCCTCCAATTTCATCACCTCTCGTTCTATATGAACCCTAGATAGTTTCTTCATCAAAAAGGATCATTCACCCTAAGAAAACACTATCAAATTCTCACCCTAAACATTCCCAAACCCTCACTCTAAATCTCTCAATCCACCTTTAATCATAGCTTTATATTGAAGCTCTGAATTAGTTGAGCTAGAACCTCCACCATTCAACCCTAATTCGGCTCACCATCATCATCTCTACAAATTCATATTCCTAATCCTTAATCACTACATTACTATCCTTCAACCTTATTCTACATCAACAACATAACATCACAGAGGCACAATCATAGTCCATAGAAAAAGAAAAAGGAAGAATAAAAGGAAGAAATAGATTGACTTAAAAGTGAGGAATTGGAGAGGATACATATACCTGAGCTCTCGACTTTGTTCTCTGGGTTTCTTTATTACCTTCAAACGCTTTGCAACAACGTCTGGGACAAATATTTCTCTCGTTGGTAGGTGGCTCGGCTCTCAATCCTTCATATTTTGCTCCCATCCTTGTTACCATGTTGTAGAGGGAGTTTGTTTGAGTAAAACCCCTAAGGTTTTGCTCTGTTTCCTTGAATGTATGTTATTGACTTTCTCTTTGAATATTTTTTAGAGTTTTTGTGTTTTGCTTGTCATACCCTCAAATTTACCCTACCCCATATCACCTTCTTAAGCCTTAATCCATGAGCATACATACCACACATGTCATCATATATGCATCCATACTTAATAATCCACAATAATCCATAAATTTAAGGGCATGTGGTTCATCTATGAAGATTCAAGATCCTCAAGCCACCTTAACCATCATCCCCATCCTCAATCATCCAACAAAGATTGGAGGATTACTCAAGACATCTCACTCACTCCCCCAAACCCAATTTTGGGAGTGAGTCCCCTTCAAAAGAAGCTTCAAGATTCATCTGGTCACCCCAGGACCAAACCCTAGTTCTTGACACTCCTTTGGCTTGTACAAGTCATGTTTCACCATGTATCTTAACCATTCCATTGAAGACCCCTCAAATCAAAAGTTTGTTCATGCCCCATACCTTTTAAACATCTCAATGCAACCCTTGTATCTCAAACCCTAATCCATATGGCTTTGGTTCTTGACAAAACTTATGGCTCAAGAAACCCTAATTTGGGGATCCTTCAACCATTGAATTTGATCCATTTTTACTATCCAATCACCCTACCATCCATTCAACATCATTTTATACCCATTAAAATCAAAATCCATCATTTAAACATCCATTCAATTCATGTTATAAGTAGTTGGTTTGTTCATGATTTTTCAACTTTCAATGCTTTGATCCACCCATCAACTTGACCTAAAAACATCCCACAAATATCCAAATATTATTTCCTATCACATTATGATCATATGAACTCAAAACATCCACCATTGTGCCTTACAAATTAATAAATCACAAAATCCCATTTTTAGGTCATGTTGGTTGGTTGCATTTTGGCAAGAATGGCCTATGGGAAGTTCCATAGACCATAACTTTCTCATTTCTCAAGCTTTTTAAGTTCCACTTAGATCCAAATGTCCTAAATAAGTTCCTATCCAACTTAGTTTCAAGGTCCAAGACCTAATTCATTGAGGAAGGGCTTCAATTTTGCTATTGGTCAAGCTGGTCAAACATGCCCACCATGCCCTAAAATCATGTCATGACCACTACTTTAGCAGATTTCCATTTCCTAACCCCAAATCATTTTGACCTGGTTCTTTTTGCATTCAATCAAGGGCATCGCAAGGAATAAATGGCACAAATTTGAGTCAAAATGCACGAGCCAATTTCATTTGGCCTTGGTTCAAAGTTGCTGACTTGCCATGATGCACAAACCAGACACACCTCAGCCAAAATTTGCAAATTGGTTCATCATGGTATTATTCCATCCCAATCTGATATCTTTAGACTTGTAACATATTTTGCAACATACCAAGGCCCAAATGGAAGTCAACTTTGGTGTGGAGAGGTCACAAATCGTGAAACCCGGTGCCATGTGATTTTTCAGAAATTTCCTAAAATGGACAAAGTCCAAATGCACATCAGGAAATTACATTGTCTTTGTTTGTTCTTAATTGATGCTAAGAACCAAAAATAAGTGGTTGGTGAAGGAAACTAGCTCAGAATGTACCATTCCATGTCTCCTCAAAGCCGGTTTCAAGCATGCTTCAAGTTAAATGTGCTTTATGATCAAACCACCTCTTTTCTCCCTCCAAACCACTCCATCACCTTCCCGATAAATAGGGGAAGGCGTTCCACTTTAGAACCAAACATTCCAAGCCAAAGAATCCCTGTTGAACATTCGACCTGAAGCTTTAAAAATAGAGTTTGGTTTTCTAAGTTTCAGACCATTTCAAACCAAAATAACTATCCAGAAACCTTCACTAACCTTCACTCAAGCTTTCCAAACCCCTAAGTCATCTTCCCTGAGCTTCATCTGAGCTAAGCCAAGTCATCGAAAAACCTCCCTGAGTTATTTCTGATTAGGTAGTTCCCTTCACCCCCATCATCCAAACAAGTTCCTAATCACTTTGAAATGTTCTTCTGATCATTAACCCTAAGATTTCAGTTTTGATTACTCAATATCCAGGATTTAATTTTTAAATTAGGTTAACTTGTTCATTTGTGTTTTTTTGAAATACTCCACACTCAGAGCCAATGAATGGCTCATGAGTGTGGAGGTTGGTTCGAATATGTGTTTGCAAGCTAAATCCCTAATCAAATCCAATGAAAAACTGGTATTTGGAGGTTTTAATTATGAGGTGATTCGAGGAAAAAGATGAAGTTGTGCTCGCGTTTTAAATTTGAACTTTGGTGTTGTCGTGTTCTGATTGGTTCATTAGCATGCATTTTCATTTTCAATTGTTGTTTTATTATTTATTCTTTTGAGCGTGTTTGGTTAGCACCACCGAGAGCTTGGCCTAGTGGGAGAGGGGGTTGATCCTCCATGACCCCAATGTCAGGGGTTCAACCCCAGCGTGTGCATTTTGTCCCATTTTATTTTATTTCACTTATACTTTGTTTATTTTCATCACATTTTGTTTCCAATTTCTTTTATTTTTTACACCACCTATTTTCACTATTCTAAAAATATTTCCAACATGGACCCATATTTTTTTTGTCTCTAGTATTTGATTTTGTCTTATTTCATGTCATTTGGATATTTTTTGAGGGACTTATGGAGTCTTGAATTAGGGCTAATGAAATCTACCTTTTGTCATGATATTGGTTGGCTTAGGGTTGATGAACCTTCCATACTTCAAACCTACTAATGGATGATCAAGTGTTCATCCATGGTACTTTGAAGCACAGATTGGTTGCCCCTATCTTAACTAACTTGGGTCATTTGACTTTCAGATGAGGCTTACTTGTACATATGCTAACTTGTGATTTCATCTGATACATTGTTATTTCTCTTGGTTTATACTAACCTACTAACATCTTATACTTACTTATACATCATATACTAACTCTTATTACCTTGTTAATATTTTACTTTGATCTTATAACTTGTTAACTTAACTACTTAATCAATCATTAATTTTTCAACCTTGAGTTTTGCATAGTCTTCCTTTTGTCAATATATTGATAGATGGACTTGGGGTTGAATAACTTTCATTGTTACAAATCTATGGTAAGTTGATCCATTGTTCATCTTCCATACTTTACATTAATGATAAGTTATCCCTTAATGCGTCATACTTTGAATTTATTTACATAAGGATAGATAATCCTCAAGTGTTGCTCCATTGTTCATAACCCCAATCTAATCCAACTTTACTAACTTTGATTATTATTAACTTTTGATATTGTTATTATTTATATTATTGATATTTACTTTTATGTCATTTACATTTAAGTACTTATCATCATTATCATTGTACAAACTCATCATGCATACTATATCGTTTGTCTTTACTTTATTGTTATCATTACATTTAAAAACAACAAAAAATATGATAAAATTATAAGACCAAAAACAATCCATTTTATTTAATCCACTTGGATTTAGAGGATCTCATCCTAGGAACTTTGCTTGAAGGCTTTATCCATTATCTTTGTGATACTTTGTGAACTTCGGGTTTCATCTGTGCTTACATATCGGTGGTGAGAATGGCATCATGGAACCATCCTAGGGGGACATGTTTGTAAGACCATTATCTTTTGTTTAACTTTGGTCACTTTCTGCCCACACAAGGCTTTGTCTTGGGCTACCTTACAATGAGACTCTTTATTTTCTTGTTGGTTACTTTACATTCATGTTGCATTAGCCAAATTTCTTAATCAAATAAACAAATCCTTGATTCAACGTCATGTGGCATTTTCTTAGTCAAATTTAAAACACTTAATAACTACGATTAGCATTGTGCGCCACAAGCCTTAAGTGGCGGAGAATGAGTAAGAATGAAGCATTCATACCCTCACTCTGATTATTTTGGACGCAAGACACTTGGCTTGTTGTCTAGAAAATCCACCTCCTCCCCTAGACTTTAGTGCAATCTAATCAAAAACATTATTTTCATAAACCCTTGTTCAAGGTAAAATCAACACAACCCATCAACTTGATTTTTGTGCCTTAGGGAACCCATCCTGAAAACCCTTTTTTCAAAGGGAAAATCAATCAAACACATAAACATTTTCTACTCCGAACTACGGAGCTCTGATTCTTCATCCCTGATTAGTGATACGTAGGCACAAGGGCCGCAATCCTTGGCGAGCACAATAATAAAAAACCAAAATCCCTCTCCTTCACACATTTCTTTTGAAAATAAAATAATAACGAGATAAATCCCTGCATACGTGAACAACCCAAATGGTTCCCATGGAGTACCATGGACGTGAGGGTTGCTAATACCTTCCCCTTGCGTAACCGACTTCCAAACCCAAGTCTCGATTGTGAGACCGATTCCTTATCCCTTTTCTAGCGCTTTTCGTACGCATCTCTTCTTCAAGGGTTTTACCTCCCATCGCCTCTCCGATAGAGGCATATAAATAAAATTCGGTGGCGACTCTTTTATTTTGCCTTTTCCCCTTCAAGGAGGCATCCATTAGTCCAAAGACCTGGTTCCTCGTTATCACGTTTAACCCCGGTAGCGACAGCTGGCGACTCTGCTGAGGACTCCATTTTGCCCTAAGCAAGTCTAGCCTAGTTTGGGTTTTTTTCTTTTCCGTGCGTAGGGGTTTATCCGTTATTCATTTTTATGTGTATATTACTTTTATTGCTGACCTGTGTATATTTTATTTGTTTGTCTATTGGTCCAAAACCGTGGCTCTGTGATGAAAAAAATTTGGAGGCCATAAGGATTGCAAAGAGAACCTCGCTTGAGATAGGAAAGGTTGAGTAGTATTGGTCCTCGAGGTGCCTTCCTCGTAAGGGTCATACGAGAACCTCACTTAGTGGTAAACTCTCTTAAGGGGATTGATGACCTTCGTGCTTTCTATGTAAGCATCCTTTCCTTTATTAGAGTATGTGACCCTAAGACCCCCCATTTTAGAACATTTAACCATGGCCAACCTAGATCGATGGTCGCGTAGTATACGTCCCCCAAGGTGCCTTCCTCGTAGGGGTCGATACGAAGATCTCACTTAGAGTAGATGACCTTGATGGAGTAGTGTCCTAGCAAGTAAATTGACATAAGTGGATGACAGTAAAGGGAGTCCATGACTCTAGGGGTAATGTCTTACACCCAATTTCTCAAAAACCCTAGATCATGCAAAGCGAGAACCTTGGTTTACAAAGCAGTCATTATTAAACCTCACACTTCGTCCCGATGGTCCAGGACTTTGAACCCATGCCTAAGTTCTGTGGAAATTAATAAGAACCAATCATTCATTCATACATAAATTCATTCATCATCAAACTAATAAGCAAAGCTCTTAAGAATTTCATTTGTTCAAACGCAAAATTACAAGACCTTTTACCGACACAATCATGGATTCCTCAGCAAGGAAAAACACTTCTACCTTCAGATTCAAGAGTCCTGAAATCAGCTCATTGAAGGTCCTTTGCTCAAAAGTAACAGCCCTGAAGGACAACAAATTCAGAGCCAATTTGTGGAACATCATAGATCTTCTAACCAAGAAAGTTTACTATGGTGTTATCACTACAATGGCCCAATATTATGGCGTCCCTCTAAGATGTTTCGCCTTCCCTGATTTCCAAATCTCTCCAACCTTGGAAGACCTTAATAGAATTCTCAACCAATTAATAAAAGAATACAACCCCTTTCCCAAACGGAAGAAAGTTTCTGCTTGACCGAACTCTCAATCGTCTTAGGTGTCAACACCAACAAATTAGTGGCCAATTGGGGCACTAAAGGTTCCGTTAAGGGTTTAACTCAAAAAATTCCTTGAAGCCCATGCTTGGGAGATATTAAAGGAAGAAAGAACCGACTTTTGTAGTGAAACCTTAGCAATTTTGATTCATGGAGTTGTTCTATTTCCAAACATAGACAAGTTCGTGGATCACTTGGCGGTTGAAGTCTTTCTAACAAAGAACCCGGTGTCGTTTCTGCTTGTCGACTTCTATCATACCTTCCGTACGAGGCATGAGAAGAAAGGAGGTACCTTCCTATGTTGTTCTTCCCTGTTGTATATGTGGATGAGGGCTCGTATGCCTCAACATGGACCTTTTACTCAAATCAATCTAACATGGCCTCAAAAGTTCGCCTCTCTCTCAGCCGGTTCAATTCTATGGTACAAGAGAGAGTGGGATACAAAAGAAGTCATTGCAAGATATGGAGGGTTCCAAAACGTACCCTTAATAGGAACACAAAGTTGTATGAACTACAACCCTGTTTTACTCAAAATATAATTGGGGTACGCCTTGTTGAGTCCTCTCGAGGAGAGAGACTTCATTCCTTTCATCGTCAATACCGTAGATCCACTAGATTTAAATGTAAAGAGAGTGTGAAGAGCATGGACAAACGGAGTCCGTATTGACCAAGAATGGGGTAACAAGAATATCCTAGCTAAGGAGCCCTACTTTGTATGGACAAAAGAGAGGGCTACGATTGTCAAGATGTTTTTCCTGTTTGACGCTTCTTCATTCTCGTTGATGCTTGAGCCCGAGCCTATCCTACAAGAGGACATGGACAAGCTTACCAACCAGATCAAAGAGCTTGAGTTTGAGAACACTTAATTACGAGTCCAACTCAATCATGCCAAGGAACGTAACCACGTCTTGGAAGATAAAGGTAAGCAAGTATGTGAGAAATTCGCAGATGGCAAGAAAAGAATGAGTGACCAAAAGCTTGATAATTTGGTTGGTGGATCTCTACAAAGAGTTAATTCTGAGCTAGACTTCTACAACGACAAGTTGGATCAAGCGTACTAAACTATTAAGGACCTTGAGAACACGGTTGTGAGGTCTAATGCTATGAAGAAAGAAGCAAGGAAGGTTTACGAATCCAAAATCCTCGAGCTTAGGAACACTGTAAAAGAGTGTAAGGACCTCTTAGCTAAGGAGCATCTAGAGAGAGAGAAGGTCCATCCAAGCTGCTTGCGCAAGCAGTTCAACCTTCGACGAGCTTGCGAGCAAAAAAATATGAAGATGGAGATATATGATCAAGCATACATAGAGTTGTAAAGCCAATGCAGATATTGGGTGGAGCAATTCCATGGAGTCGAAGCTTCTATTGCTTAAAGGGATGAAATCATCCATAATCTCCAAGCCCTTTACAACGAGTAGAGGGACAAATATGCCAACATGGCGGTGCTAACAAATTACACTCTCCAAGACTTTCCCAACAAGTTGAAGGAAGCTGATTTAATCATGTTCCCAGATAATACCCCTGAAGAGGTCTACCATTTCGTCAAATTCTGCAAGAAGACGATGGTTAAACTCATCATCAACATTGAGGCTCTGCGTAAGTCTCAAGGGTCACTTTTAGGGTCAACTTCTAGTTAGCTTATTTGTCTCAATCATTTGTACTTTGCAATTCCCATGTATTTTTAATTCATATGATTTTCCTTCAAAGGATGAATGAAGTTTTGTGATTCATTTTGTGTGCTTTCCTTTATTCTTGATTGTAAACGTAAATCGTCAAGTATTTCTTGCAATAAATAACGCAGAAAATAAAGAGATTTGCATTAATATGAAACAAACATTCATGTAACATTTACATCTTTCAAAAACATAAAAACAAAAACGCATCCATCCACCCCTTTTTTCTGATCAAAACGACACTTCAAAGCTGACTCTCCGGTACAATACGCAAAGACACCAACAAGCTATCATGGAACAACTCTAGCAAAACCAAGTCGTGCTCAGAGAAGAAGTATTCCAAGTGAGGTCCCAGATGGGGCAACTGATGGAGACAATTTAGGAAATAGCTAGAGGACAAGAAGTTATGGCTAAGATACAAGAAGACACGAATCAGCGTGCTAAAGCTGCTAATCCACCCATTCCTCTGGTAGTTGAGACTCCTACTCCTCCTCCCCAAGTTAACCCTCTGGTCTATATAGGTGCATCTGGTGGTGTCCCACCAGCTAATCTCAATCCCCATGTCGTCAAGGTGGATGATCAACATGATTCTTTCTCCGGCCCTAGGGATGCCTCGTTATATGAAGCTTTCGGTCCCGTAACCAACGAAGTGGAGAAGAAGGTAAAGGCCATTGAGGAAAATCTAAAAATAATGGAGAGTACTAATGCATTAGGTCTTGACGCAGCTGAAATATGCTTAATGTCTGGCGTGGTTATCCCTTCCAAATTCAAAGTCCTCTACTTTGAGAAGTATAAGGGAGCCAGCGATCCCAAAACCCACATCAGAGCATATTGCCGGAAAATGGCTGCCTATTCCAACGACGACCGACTCTTAATGCACTTTTTCCAAGATTCACTAATTGGAGCATCATTAGAGTGGTACATGCAATTTGAGGGTGCCCATATCCGTACTTGGAGGGAAATGGCCGAAGCATTCCTCAGACATTATCAATACAACACTGATATGGCACCGAACCGCGTGCAATTATAGAATTTAACGCAGAAGTTTGAGGAAACCGTTAAAGAGTACGTTCAGAGGTGGAGGAGCTAGCAGCTAGGGTACAACCTCTGTTACTAGAACGAGTTGATAGACATGTTCATGGGCAACTTACAAGGCTCGTACCTTGATAGGATTGTGGGAAGTACATCCTTCGGATTTTCCGATTTGGTCTTGGTCGGTGAAAGGATTGAGAACATGATCAAAATGGGTAAAATTCAGAACTCCGCGAGTACGTCTGGGGTGGCGAAGAAACCTTTCGTCCTGTATGGCAAGAAAAGAGAAGGAAAGACTAATGCAACAACAATCGTCTGAACAAGGACTCCAACATATCAAGTTCCATATCAACAAGTGACCACTGTGGCCCCCGTCCAAAAAATTCAATAACAACCTTTCATTATTCCTCTCCAAGAGCAACAACAACAACGCTATCAGCAACGACAATAACAACACTACCAACAACAACATCAACAATGTTATCAACCACAGTAGCAACAACCTCAACCATAGTATCAATAATAAAACAATAAAGATTAAGAAGGCCTGAAAGAAGGTTTGACCTAGTTCCAATACCATACATCCACATTCTACCATATCTTTTGAGAGGATCACTAGCGTCATACCCTCAAATTTACCATACCCCATATCACCTTCTTAAATCCTAATTTATGAGCACACATACCACACATGTCATCTCATATGCATATATACTTCACAATCCATAATAATCCACAAACTCAAGGCATGAGATTCATCTGTGAACATTCAAGACCCTCAGGCCATGTTTAGGTGTTCCCAAGCCACCTTAACTTTAATCTCATCCTCAAGCATCTCACAAATCTTAGAGGGTCACTCAAAGACATATCATCACCCCCCAAATCCAATTTGGGTGGTGAGTCCCCTTTGAAGAAGCTTCAAGATTCATCTAGTCACCCAAGGACCAAACCATAGTTCTTGGCCCTCCTTTGGTTTGTGCAAGACATGGTTCACCATGTATTTTGTGTATGCCATTGAGGACCTCTCAAATCCAAAGTGTGTTCATGCCACATACCTCTTAAACACCCAAATGTGACCCTCGCATCTCAAACCTTAGTCCATCTGGCTTTGGTTCTTGACAAAACTTATGGCTAAAGAAACCCTAATTTGGGGATCCTTCAACCATTTCCCTTGCTTCATTTTGATAATCCAATCACCCTACCATTCATCCAACATAGTTTCATGTCCATTACAGTCAAAATCCACCATTTAAACATCCATTCAATCCATGTTACAAGTAGTTGGTTTGTTCATGATTTTTCAATTTTCAATGTTTTGATCCACCCATCAATTTGACCTAAAATCATCCCACAAAGGTCCAAATCTTATTTCTCATCATGGTATGATCATATGAACTCAAAATATCCACCATTGTGCCTTGGAAGTCAAGAAATCACAAAATCCCATTTTTAGGTCATGTTGGTTGGTTGCATTTTGGCAAGAATGGCTTATGGGAAGTTTCAAAGACCATAACTTTCTCATTTCTCAAGCTTCTTAAATCCCACTTCGAGCCAAATATCCTAAATAACTCCCTCTCCAACTTTGTTTCAAAGTCCAAGACCTAATTCATTAAGGACAAACTTCAATTTTGCTATTGGCCAAGCTGGTCCAACATGCCTACCATGCCCTAAAATTATGTCATGACCACTACTTTGACACATTTCTATTTCTAAACCACAAACCCTTTTGACCTGGTTCATTTTGCATTCAATCAATATCATGGCAAGGAACAAATGGCACAAAATTGAGACAGAATGCACTAGCCAATTTTATTTGGCCTTGGTTCAAACATTGGTGAGCATCCCGATGCACAAGCCAGACCACACCAGTCAGAATTTGCAAATGGATACACCAAGTCACCAAATCAAGCCCTTATGATCCCAATGGTCCCCAAACACTTTGTATATGGTACTGTAGGGTAGAAGGAAGTCAACTTGGATGCCAAAGCTCCTTACAATGCCAAAATCGATTCCATGTGCAAAATTCAGATTTTGCCTAAAATGGCAAAAAGAAAAATCCATAGCAGGATATCTCTTTGCCCTTGTCTGTTTCAGATTAATACTAAGGACCAAGACAAAGTGGTCTAAGGTGCAAACAGGCTTAGACAACAACCATACTTGTTCCCCATTATCCAACCTCATGCATGCTTCGAGCCACCCAACAATCTAAAGCAAAACCTCAACTTTTCCCCCCAAACCATCCACACACCTTCCCTATAAATAGGTGAAGGTGTCCCCTTCATTTTGCAAGCTTGAAAGCCCATCAAAACTCTGCTGAACATTCGAGTTGAACCATCCAAAACATAGATTGAATTTTTGAGCTTCAAAGTGTTTTAAATCCAAACAACCACCCAAAAACCTTCACTGACCTTCACTCAAGCTTTCACAATCCCTAACTCATCCTCCCTGAGTCTCATCTGAGTTGAGCTTAGTCGTCGGAATACCTCCCTGAGTTGTTTTTGATCAGGTAGTTTCACTCATCCCGACCTCTGAAACAAGATAACATTCAACTCGAAATGTTTTTCTGATCATTAACCCTAAGTTTCCATATTTGATTACTCCATATTTAGAATTTAATTTTAAAATTAGGTTAGCTGTGTTCATCTGGTTCGTGGTGAAATACTCCACACTCAGAGCCAATCAATGACTCATGAGTGTGGAGGATGATTTTTTTATGATTATGAAAGTTAGTTCCATGTTAAAATCTAGTTAAAAACACTGATTTTTGAAGTTGTATTTTCAAAGTTCCAAGGTTGAAGATGAAACTGAGTCATTGGTTCACACGAGATTTGAATTTAAAAACAAACTGTGTTGTGTCCTGGTTGGTTGGCTAGCGCACGAATTCCATTTATTCATTATATTTATTATTTAATTACTTCGGTGTGCTTGTTAACACCACCGAGCCATTGGCCTAGTGGGAGAGGGGGTTGATCCCCCCATGACCCCAAGGCTAGGGGTTCAACCCCCGGCGTGTGTAAATCCTTTATTTTCTTTTTCACTTGTTTTATTTTATTTATTTATTTTCCCATTTTATTTCCATTTGATTTTTTTGTCATCATTATTTTTATTCTGAAAAAATATCCAACATAGACTCACATTATTTTTGCCTCTAGTATTTGATTTTGTCTTATTTCAAGTCATTTGGATTTTTTTTGAGGGACTTATGGAGTCTTAAACCTTAGGGACACTGGAATCTGCTTTTTGTCATGATGTTGGTTTGGTTAGGGTTGAACGAACCTTCCTTGCTTCAAACCTACTAATGGATGATCAAGTGTTCATCCATGGTACTTTGAATCATGGATATGTTTCCCCTATACCAACCAACTTGGTTCATTGAACATGTAGATAAGGCCTTGCACTAGTTAACTTGTGGATTCATCTGATATATTATCATCTCTTTTAATTATACTAACCCACTAACACCTTACTTCCTTCTTTATACCATTCACTAACTCTTATTACCTTGTTAATATTATACCTTGTCCTTACAACTTGCTAACTTAACAACTTAATTAATCATTAAGCTTTCAACTTTGAGTTTTGCATAGTCTTCCTTTTGTCAATCTATTGGTAGATGGACTTGGGGTTGAATAGCTTTCATTGTTACAAATCTATGGTAAGTCGATCCATTGATCATCTTTTATACTTTTCATCAATTGATAAGTTATCCCTTAATGCTCCATATTTTGAATCTATTGACCTAAGGATAGATCATCCTCAAGTGTTGGTCCATTGTTCATAATCTTAACTTTTATGTTATTGTTATCATCATTTTTATATTCATTGTTATTTACTTTTATGTTATTTGATACTATTAACCTTTTGTTATTGTTATCATCATTGTTATATTCATTGTTATTTACTTTTATGTTATTTACATTCAAGTATTCATTATCATCATCATTGTATAAACTGCATCATGCATGTTTATTATTTGTCTTTAGTTTATTGTCATCATACATTTAAAAACAGAAAAAACATGATAAAATTATAAGACCAAAAACAATTCATTCCACTTAATCTACTTGGACTTAGAGGATCTCATCCTATGACCTTTTCTTGGAGGCCTTTTCCATTATCTTTACATTACTTTGTGAACTTTGGGTTTCATCTGTACTTACATCCCGGTTGTAAGAATGGCATCATGGCACGACCTTAGAGGAATATGTTTGTAAGACCATTATCCTTTGTTTAGCTTGGGTCACTTTTTGCACACACAAGGCTTTCTCTCGGGCTACCTTACAATGAGACCCATTATTTTTCTTGTTGGTTACTTTGCATTCATGTTGCATAAGCCAAGTTTCTCAATAAAATAAGCAAACCATTGATCCAACATCAAGTGGCATTTTCTTAATCAAAGTTAAAATACTTATAAACTGTGATTAGTATTGTACGCCATGAGCCTTAAGTGGTGGAGAATGAGTGAGAATGGAGCACTCATACCATCACTCTGATTATTTTGGACGCAAGACGCTTGGCTTGTTGTCTAGAATATTCATCTCCCCCCTAGACTTTAGTGCAATCTAATCACAAACATTCTTTTCATAAATCCTTATTCAAGGTAAAATCAACACAACCCATCAAACCTAACTTTTTGTGCCTTAGGGCACCCCTCCCAAAAACCCTTTTCTCAAAGGTAAAATCAATCAGACACACAAACATTTTCTACTCCGAACTACGAAGCTCTGATTCCCCATCCCCGGTGAGTGATACGTAGGCACAAGGGCCACAATCCTTGGTGAGTATAATAATAGAAACCTAAAAACTACTCCCTTTCACACATTCTTTTAGAAAATAAAACAATAATGAGATAAATTCCCACGTGTGTAAACAACCCAAATGGTTCCCATGGAGTACCATGAGCGTGAGAGATGCTAGTACCTTACCCTTGCATAATCGACTTCCGAACCCAAGTCTCGGTCGCAAGGCCGATTCCTTATTCTCTTTTAAGCGCTTCCAGTACACGTATCTTTTTTCGAGGGTTTTATCGACTATTTCCCCTCGCCTCTCCGATAGAGAGACACAAAATAAAATTCGATGGCAACTCTTTTTCTTTTGCCATACCTTTGGCATTTCTTTTTACAATCTTGATTCCTCGTTATCACCCGAAACCCCGATAGTGACAGTTGGGGACTCGGTTTTCCCTAAGCAAGTCTAGCCTAATTTGGGTTGTTTTTTATTTTACGTACGTAGGGGTTTCTCCATTATTCATTTTTTCTGTATATATTTATTTTATTGCTAACCTATGTATATTTTCTTTGTTTGTTTAGTGCTTTGTAACCATGGTTCCGTGACGAAGAAAATTTGGAGGCAATAATGATTGCAAAGAGAACCTTGTGTGAAAGACTCTCCACCTGAGTTTGAGAGCTTGCTTGAGATATGAGAGATTGAGTAGTATTGGTCTCTAATGTGCCTTCCTCGTAAGGGTCGTACGAGAACCTCACTTAGTGGTAGACTCTCTTAAGGGGATTGATGATCTTCGTGCTTTCCGCGTAAGCATCCTTTCCTTTATTAGAGTATGTGACCCTAAGACCCCCATTTTAGAACATTTAACCATGGCTAGCCTAGACCGATGGTCACGTAGTATAGGCCCTGAGGTTCCTTCCTCGTAAGGATCGATACAAGTATCTCACTTAGAGTAGATGACCTTGATGGAGCAGCCATTTGGCAAGTAAATTGACATAAGCAGATGATAGTCAAGGAAGTCCATGACTATAGGGGAAATGTCTTAAACCCGATTTCTTAAAAGCCCTAGATCATGCAAAGCGAGAACCTTGGTTTGAAAAGAATTCATTATTAAACCTCACACTTTGTCACGATGGTCCAAAACATTGAACCCATGCCTAAGTCCCGTGGAAATTAATAAAGATCAATCATTCATTCATACATACATTCATTCATCATCAAACTAATAAGCAAAGCTCTTAAGATTTTCGTTTGTTAAAACTCAAAATTACAAGACTTTTTACCAACAGAATCATGGATTCCTCAGCAAGGAAATCACTTCTACCTTCAGACTCAAGAGTCCTGACATCATCTCATTGAAGGTCTTTTGCTCAAAAGTAACAACCTTCAAGGACAAAAAATCCAGATCCAATTTTGGGAACATCATAGATCTTCTAACCTAGAAAGTTTACTATGGTGTTATCACTACAATGGCTGAATACTATGACGTCCCTCTAAGATGCTTCACCTTCCCCGATTTCCAAATCTCTCCAGCCTAGGAAGACCTTGAAAGACTTCTCAACCGATCAATAAAGGAATACAACCCCTTTCCTAAGTTAGAAGAAGGTTTCTGCTTAATCGAGCTCTCAGTTGTCTTTGGTATCAATGCTAACAAGCTAGTGGCCAATTGGGGCACCTAAGGTTCCGTCAAGGGTTTGAATAAAAAATTCCTCGAAGCCCATGCTTGGGAGATGTTAAAGGAAGAAAGGCTTGACTTCTGTAGTGCAACCTAGCACTTCTGATTCATGGAATTTTTCTATTCTGCAATATAGACAAGTTTGTGGATCACGTGGCGGTTGAAGTACTTCTAACAAAGAACTGGGTGCATTTTTTACTTTCTGACTTCTACCATACCTTCCATACAAGGCATGAGAAGAAAGGAGGTACCTTCCTCTGTTGTTATCCCCTATTGCACCTATGGATGAGGGCTCACATGCGTCAATATGGACCTTTTGCTCAAAGCAATTTGACATGGCCTCAAAAAGTCTGCATCTCTCTCCTCCAGTTCAATTCTATGGTACAAGAGATAATGGGATACAAAAGAAGTCATTACAATATGTGGAGGGTTCCCAAACGTACCCTTAATAGGAACGTAAGGTTGTATCAACTACAACCCTGCTTTACTCAAAAGACAATTGGGGTAAGCCATGTTGAGTCCTCCCAATGAGAGAGACTTCATTCCTTTCGTCGTTAATACCATAGATCTGCTTGATTCAAACGTGAAGAGAGTGCAAAGAGCTAGGGCAAACATAGTCTATATTGACCAAGAATGGGGCAAGAAGATCGTCCTAGATAAGGAACCCTACTTTGTGTGGGTAAAAGAGAGTGATAGGGTTATCAAGATTTCGTTCCTTTTTTACCCTTCTTTATTCATGTTGATGCTCGAGCCCCAGCCTATCCTGTAAGAGGAAATGGACAAGCTTACCAACCAAATCAAAGAGCTCGAGTTAGAGAACACTCAGTTTCAAGTCTAACTCAACTATGCCGAGGAACGTAACCACATCTTAGAAGACAAGGGTAAGCAAGTCTATGAGAAGTTTGCGGATAGCAAGAAGAGACTCCAAATTGCCTAGGGCCAGAGAGTTTAGGTTGGTGGAGCTCTACAAAGAGCTAATTCTGAGCTAGACTTCCGCAATTACAAGTTGGATCAAGTGTACCGAACTATCAAGAACTTTGAGAAGACCGTTGAGAGGTCTAATGCTAGGAAGAAAGAAGCTAGGGAAGATTACGAAGACCAAATCCTCGAGTTAAGGACCACTCTAAAGGAGTGTAAGCATCTCTTGGCTAAGGAGCATCTAGAGAGAGAAAAGGTTCACCGAAGCTTCTTGCGCGAGCAATTCAACCCTGGACAAGCTTGCGAGGAAATCAAGAATATGAAGATGGGAATCTATGATCAAGTGTCTGTGGAGTTGCAAAACAACTTCAAATATTGGACGGAGAGATGCCTTGGAGTCGAAGTTGCCATTGCTCAAAGGGATGAAATCATCCACAACCTCCAACATGGTGGGACAAATACGCCAACATAGTGGTCCTGACTAACTATACCCTCCAAGACTTCCTAACAAGTTGAAGGAGGTTGATCTGATTATGTGCCCAGATAATACCCCTCAGGAGGTCTACCATTTCGTCAAATTTTGCAAGAAGACGATGGTCGAACTCATCATCGACATTGAGGCTCTCCGCAAGTCTCAAAGGGTCACTTTTAGGGTTGACATCTAGTTTATTTGTCTCAACTACTTGTACTTTGTAGTTTCCATGTATTTGTAACATGTATGATTTTCCTTCAAAGGATGAATAAAGCTTTCGTGATTCACTCTAGTGTGCATTCCTTAATCTTTGATCGTAAACATAAATCGTTAAGTATTTCTTGCAATAAATAAATGTGATTAACTAAAGAGCTTTGCATTAAAAAAACATTCATGCATCATTCACATCTTTAAAAAAAGAGCATAAAAAAGAAAAACTCATCCATCCACCCTTTTCTTGATCAGAACGACACTTCAAAGCAGACTTTCCAGTACAATATGCGAAGACACCAACAAGTCATCATGGAACAACTCTAGAAAAACCAAGCCACGCTCCAAGAGGAATTATATCAAATCAGATTCCAGATGGGGTAACTAATGGAGACAATCCAGGAGGTCTCCATGGGCTAAGAGATCATGCAAATATGCAAGAAGACAGAATCAGTGTGCTAACACTGCTAATCCTTCCATTCCTCCGGTAATCAAGATTCATACTCCTCCTTCTCAAGTTGACCCTCCGATCCATATAGGCACACCCGACTGTGTCCCACCAGTCAATCTCAATCCCCCTGTCATCGAGGTAGATGATCATCATGATGCTTTCTTTAGCCCCAAGGCTTCCTTCCAATATGATGTTTTTGGTTCTACGACCAATGAAGTGGAGAAGAAAGTAAGGGCCATTGAGGAAAAGCTAAAAGAAATTGAGAGTACTGATGCATTAGGTTTTGATGCAGTTGAAATGTGCTCAGTGTCTGACATGGTTATCTCAGCCAAATTCAAAGGCCCCGACTTTGAGAAGTACAAGGGAACCAATGATCTCAAAACCCACGTCAGAGCCTACTGCCAGAAAATGGTCTCCTATTCCAATGACATCCGATTCTTAATGCACTTTTCCAAGATTCACTAAGTGGGGCGTCATTAGAGTGGTACATGCAATTGGACGGTACCCATGTTCGTACTTGGAGAGAGATGGACGAAGCATTCCTCAGAAATTATCAATACAACATTGATATGGCGCCAAACCCCGTGCAGTTGTAGAATTTAACGAAGAAGTCTGAGGAAACCTTTAAAAAGTACGCTCATAGATGGAGGGAGCTAGCAGCCCGAGTACAACCACCATTGATAGAACGAGAGTTGATAGAGATGTTCATGGGCAACTTACAAGGCCCTTACCTCGATGGAATGGGAGGAAGTACATCCTCTGGCTTTTCTAATTTGGTATTGGCCAGTGAAAGGATTGAGAATATGATCAAAATCGGAAAAATTCAGAATTTCGCGAGTACGTCTGGCAAGGCAAAGAAACCTTTCATCCCATATGGAAAGAAAAGAGAAGGCAAGACTAACGTAACCGCAATCGTCTGAACAAGGACTCCAACATATCAAGTTTTATATCAACAAGTGGCCACTGTAACCCCCGTCCAACAAATTCAACAACAACCATTTACAATTCCTATTCAACAACAACAACAACGTTATCAGCAACCGCAACAATAACGCTATCAACAACAATAACATCAACAACATCAACAACGTCAACAACCACAATAACATCAATCGTAATCATAGTATCAGCAATAACAACAAAGATTAAGAAGGCCCAAAAGAAGGTTTGACCCAGTTCCTATGTCGTACAACCATATTCTACCATATTTATTAGGAGGATCACTTGTATAACTAAGGGAGTTGGGACCTCCTCCAGCAGTTCTTCCTCCCGGATACGATGCAAATTCCCGTTGTGAGTTCCACTCCGGCGCTCCTGGGCATTCTATTGAAAATTGCAAAGCTCTAAAGTACAAAGTACAAGATTTGATTGACTCAAAGGCAATTATGTTTGCGCCCAACGACCCGAATGTAAACAACAATCCCATGCCTCTCCACAACCATACAAATGTAAACATGGTAGAATTTGATAACGGTCAAAAATTGATAACCGCTGTCAGTGAATTAAAAACTCCGCTCATTGAAATCAAGAATGTCTTAATGAAAAACGACACATTTCCAGTTTGCACAACAACTTATGGATATTATTTAGTTGACTCACAACAGTGTGAAAGTTTGAAGACAATCATTTAAGACCTGATAAATCGAGGAATTCTTTTGATAGACTGACCCATTACACTTAAAGATGTGTCCACTCTCGAGATACCATACGATGAAGTTCCCCCTCTACAAATGCCATACAGTCTCTCCCAGTTAAGTCTCAGCAAATCCTATTGTTCCAATGGTAATAACGGTCCCAACATCATTCCCCTACGATGACACTAAGGCAGTCTCATGGGTGTATGACTCTTCCGTCTACATTCATAGCCAAAAAATTCAAGAAGAGCCTATGAAGTCCAATGACCTGATAATCAACATAGCCGGAACCTACGGGGTCACAAGAAGTGGAAGGATCTTTGCACCTGCACCTCCTCTGATTGGTACTAGAAATCATTCAACATTAGATAAGGGCAAGTAGATTGATGATACTCAACAAAGGCAAGACTTTTTACCTACCAATGAGGTAGATGAGTTTTTGTGCATCATCAAAAGAAGCGATTATCGAGTGGTTGAACAACTCAACCAAACACCATCAAAAATCTCGATGTTGTCTTTTTTGATGTGCTCATAAGTGCATAGGTATGCCTTGGTGAAATCTTTGAAAATGGCCCATATACCACAAGAGATTTCAGTGTGCCAGTTTGAGGGAGTGGTTAATAACATAGCCACTAGTTTAAGCTTGGGTTTCAGAGACGAGGAGTTCCCTGCTGAGGGAAGAAATCATAACAAAGCTCTCCATATTTCTATTGAGTGTGTGGATACAATACTATCAAGAGTTTTGGTGGACACTGGATCTTCTCTCAATGTGATGCCCAAAGGCTCTCTTGCTAAGCTAACCATTGAAGGACTCGTGATGAAACCGAGAGAGCTGATAGTGAAGGAATTTGATGGATCAAGGAGGATCGTGACCAGTTAAGTAGATCTTCCCATGAAGATTGTCCCCATAGCTTCTTCATCACTTTCTTTGTAATGGGCATCCATCTAGCTTATAGTTGCCTACTTGGGAGATCGTGGATTCACTCAGCCAGAGCCATCACTTCAACGCTCCATCAAAGGTTGAGATTAAGCTATTGATTAACTTAACTCAGAAAATCAAGAGTCGCCACTGAACTTTATTGTTTCCAAAGGGAATGGGAAAAAGGTCGAACAAAACCCATAAAAAAGTAAAACAAGAGAAATCTAGATACGGGGGTTGATTATGCAAGGGGAAGGTATTAACACCCCTCACATCTATGGTACTCCACAGAAACCACTTGCAAATATGTTTTTATGAAAAATCTAGGTTATTTGTTGATTGATTTTAATTTGAAAAGATATTTTGTCGTATTCGAGTGGTGAAACTCAGCTTACAACCCACAAGTATGAGGAAATGAGAATTTGCATCATCTTGATATGGAGGACTTTTACTTGGACTTTCTCACAAGCATGTCTCAACATTCAAGTGGAAAATGTCAATCATTTCTCAATATATTGTAGAAGTATAGTGGTTTTCATCACTGCAAGAATAGACTAATATCCAATCTTTTAAAAAAATGGCTCTTAAAAGAAACTGCACAAAGGCACAAAAAGAACTTTGATGAGGTTTGTCTTTTTTAGTAGTTTTGAAAAAAAAAAGAATATAGGTATGCTTAAATGTTTTAGCATTTATTGAGAATATTATTTTCTGGATCACTTGACAAAGTCAAGGTTTGTTAAGAAAAGGTGTGAGGTTTGAAAATAATAGGTTTTTCAAATAGAGACAGGTTTTGAAAATTGAAGAAGTGAGAGGGAGATGAAGAGACTATCCTAAAACATAAAGTAAATGACAAGAAATAAAAAGTCTCATTGTAAGGTAGCCTAAGCGAAAGCCTTTGTGTGTGCAAGTGTACTAACCACAAGATGGAGCAAGCATTTGGCATTAGTCAAAATAAACATTCCTTTCCCTTTGGATTGAGCCACAAGATGGAAAAAAATATAAGAAAATGAATATCAAAAGATCCAGATGAACAAAAAAGCCACAAAGCAACATCCAAGTTTTGAATTGAAGATCAAAAGGTTCAGAGGGATCACAAGGTATCAGATAAATCAAAATGTCAGATAAACTCCAAGCAAGGGGAAAACATCAAGTCTTAAGGTCCAAAGTCCAAAATACTCCTCAAACAAGGGATAATGACACAAAGTCCATAAGATTAGATTAAAGTTTTTTAGGGTCTTAGCCATTTTTATCATGTTTTTGTTCTTTTGAAATAAGAGGGAAATGAAGGCATAAAGAATAAAAGTCAAGAATGCCAATGACATGAATATAAATGACATAAATGTAAATAGCATAAATGTAAATGTTATGATTTAGGTGTAACAAGTTAGTGATCATGAGGCAAGGAATGTATGTGGCAATCATGTTAGAGTATTGATACAAAATTAAACTCCCAAGGCATGAAGCCTAATTGTTCAAAACTCAAAGAGGAAAGAAGAGAACAAGAGGAAAGATAAGAGCAAGCTCAAGTGTTTGACTTATGATCCACTATCAAACAAGTCAATGGACCCAAACATATGCCACAACCAAGGGATGATCTATCACTAACTCAAAGTGCCAAAAATATGATCAAATGATCATCTATCAACATATTGAATTCAAAAATCAAGATTGAATCAACCTAAGAGTCCATCTATGGATGACTTGAAATGTAGAAGCATTGACCAACCAAGTCAACAACTCAAACTCAAACATCAAGTTGCACAAAAATTAATTAAAAAAAAGGATTTAAAATTGATTAAAAAGGGAAATTAAAGAGAAATTTCAAATCAAGCACAAAAACATAAAAGAAATGGTTAAGAAAATTAGACAAAGTTAAGAAGAATAACAGTAAATATATCTCAAAATGTTTGAAAATGATCAAAAATAAAAATGGAAAATGAAAATTAAATAAAAATAAAGGAAAATATCAATTCAATGCAAAAATAATTTTAAAATCATGCAAAAAATATATGTGATGAAAAATATTTTTATGGATTTTCTATAAACAAAATTTGAGGGAAAATGAATTAAGAATCATTAAAAATTAAATCAGAAAGTAAAAATGAAAAAGAAAATATTTGAATTAGGGCGCACCAATGGCTAGCACGCGTGTCAGGCAGCGATTGGAAGGATTCAAACTTTGTCACCAAAGCGTGCATATCTGAACTTCATCTTCAACCTTGAGTTTATTTTGCACACTTCATGATATCGTGCTTTTAGCAACACTCAAGCATGGAGTTAGCTTCGTAACACTTCATAGTTCATGTCTCTTTGCATCAGAGCCATTGAGTTGCTCAGAGCAAAGAAAATTTGCTCAAGAACACGAAGAACCATAATTTTCTAAAGTAAAATTAAATGGTAAATACACAATATAAATTCAAGGTAGTTAAGGGCTTTTGATCAGTGAATCACGACGAACACACTGATAACTTGTTTGCTTAGAAATCTAACTCGTATCTACCTTTCTCGTTGAAGCTTCAGAGGTCAACAATGATGGATTTGGAGGCATTATTCCAAAGAGTTTCAATCCAAGGCAATGCTTCAGTTAGCTTCAGAAGGTTCCGATGAGTGATTTTGGGTGAAGATTCGAAGTTAAAAGAGCTTGAATCAAAGAAATGGTTAACTGCTTTTTTGAGGTATCAGGTTCAAATGGTTTCAAAGTTTTCTTTGCTATCCAAGCTTGCAGATGAAGGAAAAAGATTCCTCTATTTATAGGGAATGAAATGAGATCATGGTACATTTGAAATGGAGGAAAATTCGTGTGAATTAGGTCATACTTTTGATGATTTGCAATCCGTGTGAAATGAAACATGAAATGCCTGAGTTGATGATGAAACCAAGTCATTTTGCACTTGTTCAGATGCATTTTATTTTTCAAAGAGGTTTCACATGTGCAGGTGGTCCCATTTTGAGATTGGTATGAATTTCATGACCTGAAACTTGCGCAAGAACAGAGTTCATGGTACCATGTTGGAGCTTAGTCCAAATGAGATTCACTCGTGCATTTTTAGATATTCTTTGTGCCAAATGATCTCCTCATGGTGAAGAATCAGGTGAAAACAGAATAAAATCAAAAGAATGCTTGAGTTGAAAATGGCATGAATGGAAAGTTGGGGTCGTGACCTTAAATTCTAGGCCAAACATAAGGTTGACTAGGACTTAGACCTACTTTTATGCACACATGGGCATCTTGGTCAATTCCAACATTTATGGACTTAGAGGAAAAATTGATGTTTGTCCCTTGAAGAAAAGTTGTATAGGAGTTCAAATGTGACATTTGGCTAGAAGTAGATTCCAAAAATGTTGAGAAATGGGAGAGTTATGGTGTTTGGACCAAGTGGCATGCCATACTTGATTTTAGGTCAACCAAACATGTGGCAACTTGTGATTTCTTGCCCTTTTCTTGCATCCAAAGGTCCATTGATGACCACTTGGATACAAAATGGAAGAATCTTGATTTACCTTTAAAGAAACTTGATGATTTCTTGAAAATTGGATAAAGATGGCATGGAATAAACATATGAACCATACTTGAATCGAATTTGAAAACATACACCAAATTTGAAATTCTCTTGATCAAATGATGTTGAATGAAGCTTGACATGAATGTGACCTAAGATTATAGGTCATGCCTTGAAGTAGAAGCTTATGTGGACCACTTGTTGACCAAACTTTGACCTTGGGAAATCAAAATCCTAATTTAGAAACCAAGCTTGATCCTTTGATTGCAAGTCCCTACCTTGTACAATAAGAAAAAGGAAACAAAATATATTTTTATATTTTGAATCAGGTTAGCAAAGTTAGAATGTAAGCCAGCAAAAAGGTAAAAAGAAAACACAAAGGGTACTTGATAATCTCCCACAAAGGCAAACCCAAAGAGGTGAAGGTCAGAAGGATACCATGCTTGTGATCTTGGTTGAAATGCAAATGATATAATAGGTGGAATCTTAGGGGTAAAATTAGGGTATGACAGCTAGCTATATTATAAATGACTCAAGGACTCATTTAACAATAAGGTTCGCCCCCGCGTATTCCGAGAAGGTGACCTAGTGCTCGAAAAATACTTTCCAATACATTTGAATCCAAGAGGCAAGTGGGCTCATGACTATGAAGGACCATTTTTCATAAAGAATGTCTTTTCAGGTGGAGCCCTAATCCCCACCACCATGGATGGGGAGGAGTTTCCACTTCTAGTGAACTCCGATGCAGTTAAAAAATATTATGCCTAAAAAATGACGATGAACAAAGAGCCTGCTAGGTTGACATCCAAAAGGACAACTTAGGCGAAAATGGGTATCCTGGTGGACCAAAAAAACAAATTTCCATACAAAAATTAGGCATCAAATAAAAAATGATAATAAGTCTGTTAAGTCAAAACCTGAAAATGCGACTTAGAAAAAATGGGTATCCCGGTGGACGAAAAAAAAAGAAATATGTTCAGGAAAAAGTTAGGGATAAAGGTATTTGAATAAGAATTTAAGGTATCATTTATAGAAAATAGAGGTTATAAATGTAATGAGGGAGGTGAGACGAGTTCAGAGGTGGTGGTGTGGTTATGTTTTGGACTCCACCGCCGCCAAAGGCGATTTCCGGTGCGGTTGAGTCTGAGAAAGGAAATTGAGACTCTTAGGTAAACAAGATGAATGAATGGGGGCTCTTTCCCCTTTTCCCCTTTATGATTCCCTCATGGGCCACCGAGCCAATTTTCAAATGCTTTTTTTTCCAGCGCATCCATTTTCTCATATACACCCATTTCTGAACAAAACTAAAACAATAACAAAAAATACAATGGGCCTTAATCAATTCCTCAACGTCATATTTTCTTTATGCACCCTAGAAGCCATATGCCTTATGGTTTTTTTTTCTTTAATTCTTTTCTTTTGTTTTTTTAATTCCTTTTGAATTAAATCTTTAGGGCTTGGGATTAATTTTAGGATGATATAATAGGATCTTTTTGGAGATCCTTTTTTTAATTAGATCATAATTAGGGACTTAATATTAGAGAATTTTAGGATTAAATTTCTCAATTAGGATTGTTTTTCTTAGTTAAAAGATTAGGGTTTCATGGCCTTAATTTCTAAAATGAACATTAGACAGCCTCTAAAAATAAAAAAAATGAGTTGTCTAAGGTCAAGAAAGTTAAACCACTCCGACGCTTATTTTAAAAATCGTTGTCTAAGGTTAGAATAGTTATACAATTCTTTTTTCACAAAGTACTTTTTAAGATTATTATAAAATATTATAATATTATTTAATATATTATATATATAATATATATATATATATTATAATATATATTATATATATATATATAATTATATATATATATATATATATATTATATATAATATATAGATATATAATATAATATATATTATATATATATATTATATAATATATATATAATATAATATATATATATATATATATATTATATATATATTATATATATATATATATATATATATATATATATATATATATATATATATATATGATCAAATGACATCAATATGTCAAACTTAGTAACATGACACTTCCATATCTCTTTACCGCATATTTGTATAATAAAATTTACCGTTTGATTGAAAGTTATTATCATATAGATCATGTCTATAAAATTTAATATAAATCGAAAACCATTTGACATATCAACGAGAAACATAAAAACTAACGCTTAGGTATCGGCGTTTATACGAGATCGTTAACAGTGATGCAATCTCCGATACAATGGATCTAAGGGGTACCTGCATGGTTAGCATTTCAACGTCAAGATAGTTTAAGGTTCAAGATAGTAAAAGTGAAAGTGATATTAGATATTATGTGCCTTAAAATCCTTTACGAAAATATTTATACCTTGGATCTAGTGGAGTAGACTAGGTAATGAGCCTCGTGCTATTAGGCATCTGACCGATGTTGAGCAATTAATCGCGGGTCTTTTTCCAACACAAAATAATAGTATTATGTCATTTTATAATGTATTCCATAAAAATTTCAATAACTTTTAGGTGAGGTTGAGTCTAAGAGAGGAGACTATGACGCTTAGGCAAATAAGATTAATGAAGAGGGGCTATTTCCCTTTTGCCCCTTTCTAACTCCTTCATGGGCCACCAAGGCAAGGCCTAAAGGCCTTTTTTTTTG
Source organism: Lathyrus oleraceus (assembly GCF_024323335.1). NCBI lineage: Eukaryota > Viridiplantae > Streptophyta > Magnoliopsida > Fabales > Fabaceae > Lathyrus > Lathyrus oleraceus. The sequence continues at coordinate 409,769,818 of NC_066584.1, forward strand.
TCCAGTGCGTCCATTTTCTCATATTACACTCATTTATGAAGAAAACTAAAACAATAAAAAAAATATAATGGGCGTTAATCCATAGGCTCAACGCCCTCTTTGCTTTCGGTACCCCAAAAGCCATATGCCCTGTGGTATTTTTTATTTAATTTTTTTTTTTGTTTCTTTTAATTCCTTTTGGATTAAATGTTTAAGGCTAGGGATTAACTTTAGGATGATATAATCAGATCTTTTTGGAGATCTTTTTTTAAATTAAATCATAATCACCTTTAGTAAAAACTAGGGACTTAATATTAGATAATTTTAGGATTAAATTACTAAATTAAGGTTGTTTTTCTTAATTAAAATATTAGGGTTTCATGGCCCAAATTTCTCTTCTTTTCTTTCTCTTTAAAATTCTCATGAGCTTTATGATGATCATTTCTTGCTTGGTGATTCTTGTGAAGTATTAGTTTCCTTAGACTTTTTATATGATGAATCCTTTAGGTTAGTTACATGATCAAAACCATAGGGTAAAAACTTTAAAAACACTTGCATAAACCCTTAAGAGCTTATTGATTTGGGTGATTAAAAGTCCCATGATCACTTAATTTGAGTTAGATTTACTTTAGGACTTGTGCATGTTCCCTTAAGTCAAGTCCCCATTCTAAAAACTCTAAAAAATAGGTAAAGTTAATGCACGATAACATTATACCTTATTCCCCATCTTTGGTATCATTTCATATGCTCTTAATCATGTCCTTTTCCTTATTCACATAAAATTAAAAATTCTTTTTTGCAAATAAATTAAAAACACTTAACAAATATGATGTGAATTATGCTCCATGAGCCTTAAGAAACGGAGAAGGAATAAGAGGGAGCATTCCTACCCTTATTCTGAATATCTTTGGATACGGGACACATGACCTAATTGTTCAAAGTATTTACATTCATTCATAGACTTTACTGCAATTCAAATTAATGTGAATTTTCATAATAAAAGGAAGAAAAAGGAGGAGGGTGTAGACTCTCTCTCCGAATGATTCAGACACTGTTGTAGAGCTCCTTGTCTGAATATTCGTCTTCAGACTAAAATCAATCACAACCAATATAAAAAACACACCACTTCCTTAACTTAAACACCACTTCCTTGGTTTAAACACCACTTCCTTGGTTCATACACCACTTTTAATTTCTATCATTGGTTAAGACACTACTTTTAATTCATATCTTTGTTTAAGACATCACTTTTACAATTTTAGTCCTTAGTTAAGACACCATTTTTACAATTTTATCCTTGGTTAAGACACCACATTTTCAATTCTTTGTCCTTGGTTCAGGCCAAACATCAATTTCTTTTCATAAAAGAATTGTTATAATTCATTCCTTAGCAGTCATACTAACAACTTAGAGCATTCGAACCAAAATCAAACAACTAACATCAAAACACTTATAGGAGACAATTGTAACATCGTTCCCTAAAATCAACCAACAAATACTCATTTTTTACTCCACAAACTACGAAACTCTAATTTTCTCATTGTACTACGGGAATACGTAGGCACATGATTTCAAAATCTTGGCGAACACATTTATTAAAAACTTATGTTTCCCTTAATTAAAACCAATCACAGGTAACCTTTAGATAATAAAACTCATTTACACAAAGAACAATCAAAATGGCTCCCGTTGAGTACAACGGATGTGAAGGATGCTAATACCTCCCCCTTGCATAACCGGTTTTCTTACCCTTTTTCTCTTCCCTTTTGGTTTTATTAATATTTTCCCTTTATTTTAGAATAAATAAAATTTGATAGCGGCTCTGTTGTATTTCGAGCGTGCGATGCGCTCAGATATTTTTTGTGGCGCGACACCACCCAAATATGATCATTGAGGTTATCTGACATGTTAAGGTCTATCTGCACACGCGTAAAATGCCTCAAAGTTTTTTTTATCTTGTAAGCTCATCAATTGATAAAGGAGTGATATTATTATAAGCAATTACAAATAAATTAGTTGGTTCCCAATACTCTAATGGAAAACCATGCATCCTCATTCACACTTAAGCATGTGTAATCTTCAAAATTTTAGGTAAAAAATCTAGCATTCATGCAGACAAACACATGAGTGAGGACTTAACATTCCATGACCCTACACTTCAAATTTTATTGAGATCCTCCTTGATTTGAATGAAAATTCAAAATAGCCACACCCCAAAGGAGTTAAATCCCAATTAGTAATTGGACTCCATAATTTCATGAGTTTGTAATGTAGTTCTGATTTCTTCAATGACATGTTACCTTTACTAGTGATAAATTTCCCATGTAAAATTATTCCTCTAGCGATCAAGTCCTGCTTTATAAGCATTTTTAGGTATCTTGACCGAGAGACAGTTACTTTTGAGACAAGACTTAGAAAAATTAAAAATTAGTATGTCACACACATTTTGAAAAGCTTGTGTAAATGGTTTCTTTAGTGCTTGAGGTTATTATGGAGATATAAGAATCATTCGAGGAATAAGAGCCTGTAAGGTTAGCACTCCAACGCTCAAGCCAGTATGTGAATGAGGAGAGAGTATTTAAATTGTGTTTGAAACTTGTTACCTGAAATGACGCACGCCATCCCCTTTATATATGGAAGAGAAATAACTGCCTTGCTACTTTTGTATGGAGTGCAGAGGACCATTGGATGTGTTGGAGGTGTGAATCTCCTGCTTCCGGATCAATGAAGGTCCAATGGCCAGACGATTATCCAAGAAGCTTAATAAATGCTTGATTTGAATCTGGGACGTCACATCTAGTCGTGGTCGGACTGAGGAGGGATATGACCGGCTTGGAGCCGCTCGAGGAGTTCTCTTCTTATGATAGTCAAATCTATGAAAGTATCATCGAATCAAATTGGATATAGTCGAACCAAAACAACATTCAAGATTGATTCAAAATCAAATTTTATTTAATTTTGATTTTAATTTAAAATCAAATTTGATGTAATCATTAAACCAAAATTAACGAATAGAATATAAAAGTAGTCTAATTTAAATTTTAATAAAAATATAATCATTAAAAATAAATACTAAATAATAAAATTTCATGTAAACTTTTATTTTTAATTGAGTTTTAATAAAAAAAAATAGCAAATAGTCAATCTTCATTAGTTATAGGAAATATATTTTTATACAATACACAATGTTTATTTTTAAATGTTCAATAACAATGCATTTCAAATTAAAAGAAAGAGTTGAATATATTTGTGATCCTCTTAAATATAGGATTTTATATTTTATTTTTAGTTTTTCAAAAAAAAATTTAAAAAAATAATATTTTTAATCACATTTTTAAGTCCCTTTTGCAACATATATGAATGGCTTTTAACAATAAAGTTTGTGCAACTGAATTAACGATGATTTTAATAAGAGAAATAAAAAATATAGATAAAAGTTTTAAAATAATTTTTTGAAGAGATTAAAAATAAAATATGAATATTTAAGAAAATCAAAAATATATTTAAATATAATTGCATTTTCCTTAACAATAACTTATCCCTATGCAAACGAAGGAAAAAAAAACAGTTAAGTAATCAATGGTTACGTAAAGAATCTTTATGTGATAATTTAAGTTCGTGCCTATCAATCATTTTGCAAGGAAATACAACCATTTCCCGTATAAAAAGAGATGAGGAGTAGAGTTAATACTTCATGGGAGTTGTTGGTATTGATGTTTGAATTAGTCATTGGTAGCAGTGCTGGATCCTCTAAAGGTCACATCAAACATGGAAAGGTTCTTAATTCTTGTTTGTCTTGTTAATGGAAGACACATAACTTGCCATTAATATGCTCCAAATATACCATAAATGCAATTTGAGACTGACATATGGCATTTTCTTGAATGCACTAAAGTATTTACTGATGATACTCTACCATTAGTATCTTATTAAAAATGGGAAATGCTAACGAAATGTTTTAAATACATTCATTAGTTAATGTATATATATAATCCGAGTAAAATGATGAAAATTAAAATAATTTTTTAAAATTTATGTTTTAAAAAGTTTTTAAAGTAAAAGTTCTTTATAATTATTTTTAACTAAAATATATAATATTAAAAAAATCATTAAAAATAAACGTATATCTCAATAGAAAATAAGAAATTACTTTATATACCTACCATTTTTTTAAAATTAATTACTATTAATACTTCCTTAAAGATAAGATCCTCTATAATTCACGTGAATTAAAAATGTTGATTAAAATAGAAAATGCTTTAAATATTTGTAGAATTTTAAAGAAAGAATTAGTTAACATAATAAAACACATTTGTATAAAGAAATAATTAATTAAATTTAAAGTTTTAAAAAATTTATAAAAGAAAAAAACTCAAGAAAATTTCATATAAATATAGTAATTATTATTAAGTAGAGAGAAATTTTTGAACTTGAAATATGATAGAAAAAATATAATGTTATAATGCACATCAGGTTGTTTAGAAGTAAAATAATTATATAATATATATATATATATATATATATATATATATATATATATATATATATAGAGAAGAGAGAGAGAGGAGAGAGAGAGAGAGAGAGAGAGAGAGAAGAGAGAGCGAGAGAGAGAGAGAGAGAGAGAGAGAGAGAGAGAGAGAGAGAGGAGAGAGAGAGCGAGAGAGAGGAGAGAGAGAGAGAGAGGAGAGAGAGAGAGAGAGAGAGAGAGAAGAGAGAAGAGAGAGAGAGAGAGAGAGAGAGAGAATTGTAACCTGAGATAAAAAAATCTAATATTAATGCAATTCAGTTGGCTACAAGTAAAAAATATAAATATTTATTAAGTTTAAATATAAAAAATATCAAATGAAATATACACATTTAACATCATTATTTTAAAAATATTTTAAATTAGATAATTATTATAATTGATTATAGACTAATAAATACACATATATACATATGTATTATTGATAAATAAAAATGGAGTATTTAATTATAATAAGTATATTGATTTATTAAATATATCAATTCATTTTAGAATTTTTGCATTAAATTTTTTTAAATTTATGAAAAAAAATTATTAATTTTAATTCAATATATATTTTTGTAGTTTTTTATTAAATATTAACCAATGTATAATCAAATAAATATTTATAAAAATTTAATCAAATTTGTTAGATTCGAATTCATGTCTCGAGAATTCATCAAAGTTAAATATTTTAGTTGAGGTTTTTATTGTTCAATGTAGTCTTTTTTTAGAGGGAAGAATTAGGCTCTTCAATTGTGTGCAAAATATATAGTATATTTTAAAAAGTAAAATGAATTTCCATTAAAATATTATATTTTCTTAATGAAACCACTAAACTGTAATCTAAATAAATATAACCCCCTCGTGCATATCCATAAGTAAAAAGAAAGAAAAAAGCTAAACCCAAATGCAAGAAACCTCTTTGTCTCAACTTGATGGTATTGAAAGGTAAAACCAGGAAGGAAAAGAGTAATGTAGAAAAACATGCCTTGGTGTCAGATTCACCCACGTGAGCCCCCTTACTGCTACCCCACATCTCTAAGACAAAACAAAAACAAACTCCCAAAACTAAACCCTTTTCTTTATTACTCCTATCTTTTCTCTTTTGCGTGAGAAAATAAATAAAAAATAAGAAGAAAAATGAATTAATAAAAAAAAACAAGTACGTGTATATATAAATATAGATAAAACATGAAGTATACTAAAGATAGAAGATAGGGTGTGTGTGACTGTGTAGTGTGTTAGAAAACGAGCAAGGACAAGTACTTGAAAGAGGTTTCTCAATCTCTCATTCAGGTTATAGTGGGAAATTTTTGGATGTGTCAGACAACCCCACGTGAGGGTTTTTCAATGTTCTCTTTTCTCAAAAACAAATGCTACTACTAAAACTTATTTATTGTTTTAATAATATATCTGAGAAAGAAAGAAAGAAAAAAAAGATGAATGAATGAATATATTATACAAAAAAGTGAAAGTTTTGTGGCAATGTTTTATTCTGTTTGCGTGAGTGTTGATGGTTTGCGTGTGAAGATGATGAAAATTTGGAAAAGGAGTGGTGGGGGTTGAATTTGAAGAGAGGTGGTGTGGTCGGTTTGCATATCAATCCTGTCAGTCATTCAGAATGATAAATTGATGGATGGGGAAAGAGCAGTAGAGTAAGTAAACATGCCACCACTATCTACTGTTGTCTATATTTCACCCTAAAAAAAACCATAAAATCATGTTTCAATATTTTAGTAAACCTAAGTATAACAGTATTATTAATGGTGTGGCCCTAACCCTAAGATAAAATACGTATATGACATGATCCGTGAAATCATGCAGTGTAGTATTTTGAGTATTGGGAAAGAGTTTATTTAATATGAGACACCAGCATCCATATGTTAGTTGTCTGCATCCTAAGATGCAATATATACAGCTGTTGTCTTGTTTCAAAATACTTGCGTATATAGATTGGAATGATAGTGGGTGTAATTATGAACAGTAATGTAACAAGTTTAAGGATCTTCCGGATATTACGATTCTTGCACTCTAACTCTTGGCATCTTTTATGCTCTCTAAAAACCAATCATGACTTTGTTTCTATTATCATTAGGCAAGAAGAAGATGCTTTGGGCTCAGTGGAGGATAACTTACTCTCAATTTTCTTCGATATTGCAATATATACTCTATCACTTTTCAACGGGTGAAATTTTCTATTTAGGTAAAAAAATAGTAGTTTCATTTCATTAAGGTCATAAATCAAAGGTCAAAACTGTATAAAATATATAAACTCTTGGTTTTTTATTATAAGATTCATTTTAAACTTTTCAGAAATGTAATTATTGTTGTATGAAAAAAATTATGAAAATTTTAATAATATTGTTCACCAATAATTATATAGAGAAAATAAATTTAAATAATTAAAAAAATAAATACTTAAGGGTATAATAAAAGAATAATTCTAATGATTTTTTGATAATGTAAAAAAACTTATAATTCAGTATAATTTTTTTTCACAAAATTATTTATAATAAAAAGGTTTAATTGTAATTTTACTTCCTCTATTTTATCTTTTTTTAGGTTTTAGTCCTTTATTTTAAAAATTATGATTTTGATCTCTTTTTGAGATTAAAATCCGAAACTAAAACTTAAAAAATAGATCAAAAATATAAATTTTAAAATTGTAGGATAAAAAAAATAACATAGGTGGATCAAAGTTGTAATTAAACCTAATATAAAAGAGAAGGAATAAGATGAAAATGAAATGACACACACTACTAAAAATAATCTCATTTCACCTAGAACATGAAGTGGTTTGTAAGTTGCTTACCACGAGATATGGAGGACATGAAAAGTTTTCACTTTATCCTTTAATTTTTAAATAATTAATGGAAAAACGTTGAACCTAGAATGAATTCGATCTCCAATAAATATATATTTGTTTCTTAACGCGCCACTTTACCTCTCAATTATTTTGAAAATATATATATATATATAATATATATATATATATATATATATATATATATATATATATTTGTTGAAAAAACTGAAAGAAACATATATTTTATGTTTTATTAATATATAAAATTATTTATTTTATATTTTTTATCGTTTTAATCCACAAGTATAAATGTTTGACAAATTGTGAATTTGAGTCATCTTTATTATTGTTCAAATCATCTTCATCACCATAAATTTGAGGTGACAAATATTGATATTTAGCTCCATTAAAACCTTGTTGGGTACTACATGCATTTGTTTCTGATATAAAATTAAAAAAAGATTAGATAAATAAAATAAATTTGCATATACATGATCATAGATTATGTTATAAAACTAACATTGAACCATTTTTTATGCTCTTGCAATCCATCACATAAATCTTTGACAAAGTAAATACATTCTCATCAATCATATATTAAATAAACCTAATTTTCTATGCTCTTGCAATATATCACAGTGATACTTTTACTTTGTAAAATCTCACGGCGCTCTGATTAAACGTAGAGGATTTCACAATAATGTTTGGGTTTTACAATGTAGCATCCTATATATACATGAGTGGTGTTCAAATTTTGATCGGTCGTAGAGGGTTTCTTGTGGATTCACTACTATCAAATTTTATTCATAATACTTTTATAATGAGGATTTTAGGTTTCACGCAGATCAATAATAACAGTATTTCTGAGCATTGATACTCATTAAATGGAGGAAAATTATTTGTTTAAGAATGACGAAGAAACACAGTTATATTTTACTTCTAATATTACACAAAACCGAGGTAAAATATATTTCTATTAAGATGAAAATACAACAAATATTGTTCCAATAAAATATATTACCTCGATTAGTTCTCAAAACTTGGATAAAATGTGTTTCTTTAGATAAAAAATACAATAAAATATATTTTATCCCAAGTCACATACCTCTTGGCTTCTATAAAAACTTGAGGGACAAATAATTTTTTTTAAATCACATTGTTTACACAGAATATCAAAATAAATTGTTTAAACAAATTCAGATTTTGACAGTGAGTTCTTGGAGAGCAACAATTTTTTTAAAATTCTGATTAGTTATCTGTTTCTACCAAGAGAATTTTTTTTTTTGCACTGGTAATCCATCATAGAGAGATTTCATTATTTGAGCAATTATTTTTTTTGGTTAACATATGAAGAACATTGAAGATTATTTTCTGTCTTACAATTAATCCAAAAGAATAATGTCTACAAGTTTGAGCGGCTACATATAAATTATGTTTATGGTAAAATCTGATTAACGAATATTTTTATAGTAAAATCTGATAATCTAATCTATCAATGATTAAATATAACCAAATGAATAAATTATTAATTAAAAAAAAACACACTACTTTTAAAGAAATAAAAATATAAACTATTGTTGATGGGATTCGAAGAATGTCCTGAATTATTTTTTCTCTTTGATATATAGCGAAACCAATGGAATATGTGATTGGGTGAAAGTTTTGTCGTGAAACATGATGTTCTTTGACATTTTACCTCGGGTTTTGGTTGGGTAAGGTGAAAGCGTTATCATAAAATATATTATTTGTAGTAGTAGTGATGTTTTCACTATGTCAAAAGTGAGTTTAGGCAGCACCTCCTTAACCATCACTTATTTATAAAAAACGCTATTAAACACGACAAAAGGATATTTAGCAGCACTTTTAAAAATAAGCGATGACTAAAGTATCCATATTAAATAGAGCTTTATTATATATGTGATGTTGTATGTTTAAGAAAAAAATAAATTAAAAATATATATAATAGACAACACTATATAAAAAACCATTAATTCGTACTTTAGCCAACGCTCAAAATAAAACCTTTGTCTTAATCCGTATATTAGTCATCACTTATTATTTAAGAAAATCGCGGCCAAAAATAAATATTAGACACCATCCAAAAATAAACAAAACGCGTTGTCTAAGGTCAAGAAAGTTAAACCACACCAAAACTTATTTTAAAAACCGTTTGTCTATGGTTAGAATAGTTATACAACCCCTTTTCAACAAAACACTTTTTAAGATTAGGGTAATGCTAACTTGTGCCCCAAGGGCACAAGTTAAGAGATAAATATAGTAAAAAATTATTGGAAATTGTGCTTTAAATTTAATATAACTTTATAATTAATACTTTTATTATTTTTTTCAATATAAATTTTTTATTTATGGGTTTTTTAACATGTGTCTTTGGGGCACAAGTTAACATTACCCTTAAGATTATTATAAAAATATTATAATATTTTATTTTGGAATAAACTTGTTAAAAATATAATATTAATATTATTATTATTATTATTATTACTTTAGTATATGAACATATGGTGAATAGTTATCTGAGGTGTCATATGAACATATGAATATATATATTTATTCCGTTGCGGAATCAAAACTGGTGATGATTGTAGAAACTACAACAAAATAGAGCTTTTGATGCACTACGTTGATGTGACACCATGAATCGAAGGTTGCGATTATGATTCTTCTTGAGTCTAAGGTATCGGTGTTGATACGAGGCCGTTAACAGTGCTGCAATCTCCGATACGATGGATCTAGGAGATACCTGGATGGTTAGCATTTCAACGCCAAATTAGTTTAGGATTCAAGATAGTGAAAGTAAAAGTGAGATTATATATTATGTGTCTATGAATCCTTTACGAAAGTATTTATACCTTAGACCTAGTGGAGTAGTCTTGGTAATGAAGACATTAAAACCATGTTTTCTAGGTTTCAAGTTCTTGTATCAGGCCTTTAGGTCTTAAACAAAAGCTATACCATCACATATCATGTTAAGAAATTCTTGAGGAGTCTTCCTGGAAGATACATCCCCAACGTTACAGTTATTCTTGAAAGTTTGACCAATAACCTTCAGAGCCATGAAATTGAACTGAATGGTGATGAACCTGTGTTGAAACCTAGATCTCATGCTTTGAATTCTAATGCTGAAAGATCCGGTGATAAAGCTTCCAGATCCTTAAAAGTCAAAAAACCAGAAGAAACTTCTGATGGAGAAGATTCTAATGGGGATTCTATTGATGAGGAAATGGCTTTCATCACCAAGAGTGTTTTCTCATCATCATACTCTTGTCTTGCAACTCTAGCTTCATGTTCTTGAGGTTCTTTCTTCTTGGCACTGCACTATCTTACAAAATGACCATATTTTTTACAATTAAAGCATTGCATGCTTCTTTTGTCTCATTTCTTACTTCCTTCTCTTCCTCTAATGTTGCCACTTGTAGAGTTGTATGATCCACCAGCCCTATTATCATTGCTTTCACAATTTTGAAATGTTGATTTTTTGGAATTTTGGGATTCTCTCCCACCAAAATTTTGAAAGTTCCCTATAACTTTGTTCATGGGCCACTTTCCCTTCACCTGATTCCCTCTTTCATCGAAACGGTCATGGAAAGTGATCTCCTTATTTGCCTTGTCAACATTCATTTCCGTCATTCTCTGCTCATGAGCTTCAAGAGAGCTTTGTAGCTCATCCTTTCTCATTGTTGTGAGATCCTTTGATTCCTATTCATAACTACTATATTGTCAAATTTTGACGTCAAAGAACGCAATATTTTCGCGACAACATATTGCTTTGTAATCTTTCTCCACACGCTTTTACTTGGTTCACCAATCTTGCTATTTTTGTAGTAAATTCACAAAGAATGTGTTTAGATGAAACATTTTAATGAAGGAAAGTAATATTTTAAGAAAATTTAAAATGGCATGACCAAAATTCATTGTTTGGATAAAAAGTATGGAGAATTAATAAAATGGTGTAAATTTATGAAGTATTTTATTCAAGTTAAATTTAAGAAATTTCAAATGGCAACAAAAAGTAAAGAATTTAAAATTGCTCTTTCACTATATATAACATGAATATTAAAGTATTTACATTATTAATTTTTCAAATTTTACAAGATGGTCCTCATATTTTATAAAAATTTCAAATTCACTTCTTAAACTTTTAAAAATTAAAAATAAGTCCCTAATAATTTTCAAATTTTACAAATTGGTTCCTTCAAATTTTTAAAAATTGCAAATTGTTTCTATTTTAAATATTTTAAGTTTGGCCCAATTTTTTTATAATTTATGAAAATAACCCTAATTTAACAATAAATCATTTTAATACTCTATCAAAATAAAACAATTTTAAAATAAATGGATTTCAATTGAATAATTTAAATTACTTAGAATTTGAAATTCTTTAAAAATTCCCAATAACTCATCCAAACACACTCCAATGGTGTCTTTCTCCTCCATTTGAATTAGTTTTAATTGCCTTTTGTGAGTTTGTAACCTTGTCTCCTTTGCCTTATCATCTCTTGCATAACTTTTCTCCAAGATTTCCCAAGCTTCCTTTGAGGATGTACAATCACCAACCTTCTCAAAGTTGTCGGCATCAACACATTGGTGAATGAGATATATCGCCTTGTAATCTTTTGTCTTCTCTTCCTTATGCAAGGTCATTTGTGCAACCATTGCACCTTCTACAAGTGGAGTAACATTGTTCTTGATCACTTCAAAAACATCTTGATAACCAAATAACACATTCATTTGTTTGTACCACTTGTCGTAATTCTTCACATCGAGAATTGAGAGATTCATAGATACGTTCATTAGAGATGGAAAACATTTTTGCACACTAAGTGTTTGATGGATCGAACCAGACTCTTGATGATAAATGTTAGAACAAGGGACCACAAGAGTGGTGATTTTTAATATGGAGAGAGAGAGAGAGAGAGTAATTATTAGTGAGGTATAAATAAAAAACAAAAAATCAAAAAATTCTACAGTTGTAACCAGTTACAGAGAAAGTGTAACCGATTACTGAATCATTTATTTCTACTGTAACCTGTTACAGATAAGGTGTAACCGGTTACGCAAACTTCCTGATTATTTTTTAAAGGGGATGTAACCGGTTACAGCTCTGCAGTAAGAAGTTATAGGCACATGAATTACACTTTTCACTTAACACCGATAATATTGGAGATGTTTTTGAATATGTTAAAGATTGGTTTGGTTATGAGTTAGGTCATTTGTAGCTGTTATTGAGTAGAGTATTATTGGGAAAATCGCAAGTTCTATATTGATTAGAGATAAAATATTGAAAGAGTTTATTTAGAGTGTTACCCATTTCCTTACAAATAAGTTTTGTAAGGATGAATTAGACCAAAATTTAATATGTATTAGTTTGACAAATTTGGTGCGTAGATAATATGTTCATGGTAATGTAATCAAGAGTAGTATTGAATTTGATGTTACTTTTTTTACTACATTAATAAACTTCTACATCCTATTTCATCCAAAATCCATTTCATGTAATTCTATCTAATAATCCATTTCATGTAATTACATCTAATAATAAGTTTTCTTGTAAGCCATTTTTTAAGTTTTAAGAATAAATGTATGAAAGGTGGATGAAGATGATGAGGAATTACCCAGAAATGGTCACTAAAGTTCTCTATAAATATTTTAGCGATCAAATGTCATTATTTAGAAACTTTTTTTTTTGGATTTGAATCATTTTTTGTTAATTTTTTTCTAAATGAACAGGATTATTTTTTAATTATGAAATTTGGCTATAGGATTATTTTTTAATTAGCCCAAGTTTTTTTATAGGGTTTTTTTAATTATGAAATATTATTTTGAGAACATTCACAAGATTTATTTTTAAGAAAGATTAGTATAGTCTTTTTTAAGAGGTAAAGCAGAGAACTCGGTAATATGACATAAGCAAAATGCTATTTATCTAGTATCTCTTTATAATGTCTTCACCTAAAAATGATTAATGTTTTACTTTGTGAAATAGTAGTGAAATTAATTAGTAAACACTTTGAAATATAATATATATATATACGATAAGTATATATATATATATATATATAGATATATATATTATATATATATATATATAATATTATATATATATATATATATATATATAATATATATATATAATAGATATATATATATATATATATATATATATATATATTATATATATATATATATATATTATATATATATATATATCTATATATATATATGGACCACCCAAATCTTTATGTTAACTTTAAAGGTTTAATCTTAAATTTGTAAATGACTAGGAGATTATGGATTAATTTAAGTTGTTAACAGTTTAATTGCTAATAGATTAAAGATAAATGAGCTTGGAAATGAGTGATTACATAAAACAAGTATTTTTATTGGTAAAGTCAAATAAAGAGTGTAAGGGAAACTCAAAGTCAACTTCATCCCTCACATCTTTTAGTCATTTATTTAACAATCACATAAGTTACCATTTTATCACTCAAACCAATCTTAGAAACTATTTGTTTGATTTGTAAGAGTTTAAATTCATTTTAATACTAATTGGGATATTTGTTTTCGATACATGGAAAAATTCTTACCATCTTATTACTTGTTGTCCTTACCAAATTACAACTTTGTTAGTATATTTTTTTTTTCTTTTCAATAAGATTACTCTTTAGTTTTATTCTCAATTTTTTTTATTAAAAATTAAAATAAAAAATTTGTTATTAATTAATTATATATCATGTGTTGCTACTAATAAATTAGTTGAATTTTCAATTTTTATTTTATTTATTATTAACTAACTCCCTAACTGAATTTATCTTTGAAAAAGAAAAAGCAAAGAAATTGTTTGTTGAGCTAAAAATAGATTTAATATAAATATGTTAAAAAAATTCACACGAAGTGAATTAGTTTAAGGATTTGATGACGATATTCTATTTTACACCGTCATCCAATTTAATAAAAATATATTATTTTATTATATAAATATTTTAAAATCTTCAACCTAATTTAACGGGATACATAATCGTCATTGATTGACAATATAAAATAAATTTACATGCTCAATTAATCACCTATTTTTTCATAGTTTAAATCGTCTCTAAATGAATTTTTAATTCCTACAACACTTAGAAAATTATACTATTTATTAGACAAGAAAATGACATTGTAAATAAGGGTAGGCACATCTTAAGTGGATTGGTTGTACATATAATTGTAAAGTCGCATAAACTAAACTAACGTATTTAAATTTTTAATGAGAGAAATGACTAAACTCTTTTAATCATTTGCCTCTATTTATGTTTTAACCAATATATAAACCTAAAATGATTTCTCATATATCACGACTATTTTATAAAATGTGAAATCACACCAACTAATGTTTGAGTTTAAAATTTTAAAATTTCATAAAATCTAAAATAAAAGATTAAATAGAATAATAGAAGTGAAGTTAAATTTATAATATTTTTTAATTAATTGATAAACATTAAATTAAATTAAAAAACTATAAAACATGTATTAAGCCTAAATTTTCTTACACTTCCAACGGAAAAATATTACACACATTTATGAAATCATTATTTTAATTTAATTTTTTTTTAAATTATTACATACTTTAACTAATGGAAAAATAACACATTTTCGTATTTAAATCACTAATTTATTTTCTCTCGTATTTTTCTGGTGCTTGCATCAATTACACAAAATTGAAAAATAGAATTTAAGTATTATTTGACAATAGAAAACATTGAAATTATATTAACAAAAAAAATCAAATTCGCACAATAATGTAAAAATATTATTAATTAATTTATAAGTGATACATAAGTTTCTAATATTTGTATTAGGAGTACATCTTTTTTTACGTATATAAATATTTTTTCTTATTTACATCAATGTCATACATTTATTTCAATAACGATTTTATTGTATACAATTCAATTAATAACATATTACATTATAGTGTAAACACATTTAAGTACTTGAACAATGACACACACTTTTTCATATTTGGATCAACATCTCTATTTTTTCCGTATAATCTAATTGTTACAATAGGAGATGACAAACTTTATTAAAGTTGAATTACCTTTGACTCATTACAACTAACAAACACCAGTCTAAGCCTATCACCGCAAGAGAAATATCCAATTCTATAATACACAAAAAAGGAAGAGATTTGCACACCATGTGGACGCTACAAAAATTCATGTACATATAATTTCTATTTGATGATCAACTTATTAACCACTCCAATGATTTCTCTCTCCTTCTTAAAAATGGATTTCCTGATACTAATGTATAACATTTTGAATAAATCCTCAACACATAAGACATCTTTGTAAAAAAAAATACATCAAAACTCAATAATATTTTTACCATTATACCTAAAACTATTGATAAATTTTTATTAGGATTCAAAAGCATGTCTAAAGAAGTCAAATGAAATAAAATCATTGTAAATGTTTTGTGTTAATCATAGCTTCTTTTAACAATAGGGTGCAAGACACACATTATAAACAGAGAATAATATTGGGTGAGAATATGGAATAGAGAAATAGTTTAGTAGAGTGAATAAACCCTTTAATGATTTTTAAAATTATTTCTCACGGATTTTAAAATGAAATTCAGAGTTTACGTTAGTGAAAAGCGATTTGTGAAAATAGAGACGTTATACTTATTTTTGAAAGGAATCACAAATGAAATTATACTACAATTCACAATTATCTTTAGATTGTTCAAAGACAATAACAAAACGTTATAAATTATATTAAATTAATAAATTGAAAAGTTTAACGAGAAGTGTTGTTTACAAAACTTCAATTGCTATAGGATTCTAACACCATATTTTACAGATTTTAATCAACACTAAAACACAAACAGTTTCTGATTCTAACAAAACCTACACTTATGTAATTAATCTCTACCAACAATAATTAACGATAAACTACACTAAGAAATAATTACCTAAACATGCAATAACCTATAAAAATTAAAGAGAGAGAGAGAGAGAGAGAGAGAGAGAGAGAGAGAGAGAGAGAGAGAGAGAGAGAGAGAGAGAGAGAGAGAGAGAGAGAGAGAGAGAGAGAGAGAGAGAGAGAGAGAGAGAGAAAGAGTATACATCAGGTTTGACTCTATCATCCTCGTAGGAGCCTACTCCACTCTCCAACGATTTCCCATTGAAAGTTGTTATTCCACTATGTTTTGGTAAATATTTCACGAGTTCATACAATCACAGAATCCACAATAATGTTGAGAAAATAAATATCCTATACGGATCTTAACTTGTATACATCCTTGATTTCAAACCCTGTAAAAATTTTACTCGGTTCTCGCTTATTGAATCTTCTAGCTTCACCGACATGTTCCAAGCTGCTGTTTGTGGCAATCCCCCGATTTCTTGAGCGATGAATTGTCTGAATATTGAGAAGAACTCCTACCTTGTCTGTAGGGTTCCACACAGTACTACCAAGATCCTCTTGGAGATAATAACCTTCTTCTTTTCATTGGAATTTATCACCACCAGTCACAACTACCACGGTCTTGCAAGCCTCCTGAAAATATTTACACATTATTCAAAGAGACGTTAGTTCAAAGACAAGTCTTCATCAACAATCATAAATTTTATCAATCAAGATTTGAATCCATTAAACAATGAACAAAATATGAGGTTGAAGATGAAAGAATTTCGTTTGTAATTGGTTTTGAGTTTTCAAAAATGAAAGTTGTTATCACGTAGTTACGTATGTTTTTTGAAAGCTATGGGATGACAAAAGATTTATAGGTGTTGGAGATTAAGCACAAAAATAGGTGAAAATAGTTGTTATATTCGAGTCAAGAATATTTGTTGATTTTAGTCAAATGAACAATTAGAGTGAAATAAGATCAACATAAAAGAAGTGACCAGTTTTCCTATGATTCGAGTAAGTTAGAATGGTGATTATAGTCATGAAGAGTCGTGATTCGATTCAGGTGGAAATTGTGATTCGTGTCAAATTGGACAGCGCCAAATAAGAAAATGTGAGAAACTATGTGTTTTGAGTCATGTGTAAGTGGTGATTTGAATTAATTTGGGTATATGCTAACAAGAAGTTGTATGATTCAAATCATGTGCAACTTGTGATTAGAGTCACAATGTTGTATGATTCTAATCAAGTGAAAGTTGTTATTCAAGTCACATATATTAAATACTTCATGTTTTCCTATGTTTGATTTGATCTGAGTCATGGTTTGTGAGTGATTCGAGTCATGCACATGAAATCTTAATTTTCAAAATAATTTGATATTCCACTTTCCATATAACTTGAACCAACATCAAATATGATTCATGTTCCATTAACTCAACCAATTGAGTTAAAACACAACGATCATACTCAAATACAAACACTTGAATTATACATGCTAAATGAACAAATTCAAAACTTAATCCAAAGATGTACAGTTGAAGAGGAGAATCAATAAACAATAATAACAAAACAAAAGCTTAAGAGACGAGCAATAAAACTATATCGGGGTTATCCCCCTTGATGTATTAAAGACGAGAAACTTCAGTCTCCCAATTTTTGATGCTTGGAATGCTTTCACTTGGAATTGAATCAATTTTGAGCCAAAGCAAACAAATACTTTTTCCCCTCTAAAACATTACACACACACCAACATAAAACACATAAAACAAATCTAGACTCTCATTACAACTTCTCCCCCTTTGACAAGATCAAAAAGAGATAGATGATAATGAGTTTAAATGCCAAATAACCAAATTCCATATGAACACATCATCTAAATATCTAAGAAGAATGTAAAAAAAAATCATATATTGGATATAAAATACGGAGATAGACATGATACATGCAACAACATATCAACAAAAAATCAAGTGATAAAAAACGATTATGAATGGAATATTAAATAATGCATGAACAAGTATATGAATGATCAAATGCACGTAATTAATAACATGCATTTAAAAATACTTTATCTGCAAAGATGAACAATCATAAGCATGCTAGAAATGAATGAATGAAATAAAGAATGTAATAAGAAAACCAATAAACATATGAAGAACATACATACACACAATGATATAATCAGATATAAGAGTTATAGAGACATATCAATGCAGTTGGTGAAACTATGATTTGCTACAAAAGAGTGTTAGTTAATAACAAAATCCAAATAGCAAAATAAACTAAACATAAATCTCAATCTATTTAAAGCACAAGGAATCCAAGATTCCCAATTACCTACAAATCTCATGAAAAGGTTATGATGATAATGGTTTTGTAAAACTGCCAGCAAGCTGATTTTTCGTATAAACGTATTAAAAAACCACGTCCCCTTTTTCAACATGATCCCTAAGAAAATGATGCCGAATTTCTATATGTTTAGTTCGTAAGTTAAGTTCCAAATTCTTAGTGAGGCTTATCGTGCTAGTGTTATCGCACATGATTGGAATATATTGCATGCTTGTTGTTGCTACTTGTAATCATCATTATTATATTTAAGTTTCTATTTTGCATGTATAATGATTTTTACATGAATACTATGTCAAATTTGTTCGGGTAAATTGTTTAGAGTCCGGAATGTGAGGACCGCCATTTTGATTGTAGTTGCATCTGAGTTGGAAAATATTAAATTAAATTGAGATTCATTTTGGGAGTGATTTTTATATTGTTTTAAACTAAAATCATTTACCGCGAAAGCGTTGAAAATTAGGGATATTGGTTCCATTTCAAAAGAGACGAACTTGTATCTTAGCTGAAAAATAAAAATCAGATTTTAATTAATCAAGAGTGACAACAAAGGTTATTTTAAATTAGAAAAATAATCATTTTCAAAAATAAAGTTTATAGGAATAAATATGATTCGACAACAGGCATTTGTAAGTTTGAACTCTGGTGCTACGTGAGCGACAATCGATATCACCTTTAAATATGTTTCTCACCCGAAAATGACTTTTTAATTAATTAGAAGTTCTTAATTTTCAAAAATACAAGTTTTCTACTTTAGCAGGCTGAACCGCGATAACGAATTATAGAATTTAGAATAAAACTAGGTTCTGATTTGGTAAACGCAAACAGTTCATTTAAACTAAGTTTCTTCCTATCAAAGAAAAATATTGTCCCAATTCAATTAATTAATCCGACTTAGATGTGAGTACAATTGAACGCAAGTCATATTCTGATCTCACTTTTAATTGCTTTTATAAACAAACTTGTTTTATTTTCCATTTTAATTCCCCTTCTCATCCAAAATCCAATCAGCCTTAAATTTACATAACGGTTAAATAGAGTAAGGATCGTACAATTGATTCACACACACACACACACACACACACACACACACACACACACACACACATGTACACACAAAATATAATATCTAGCATACTCATCGTTAAATAGAGTAAGGATCGTATAATACATATATATTTGGTGATGTCGATTTCCACTTCATTCTCGTCTTTTTCAATCAGCACGTTTGAAGCCATGGGTGTTGAGATGCTCTTCAAAGTTTGCATATCGAACTTCATGAGAAGCTCCAAGAAATATTCGTTTGGATTATGAAAGTTCCTTCTTCTGCTTTCTTAATTTTCAAACCTAAGAAATATGCGAGCTCTCCCATGAGGGACATTTCAAATTCACCCTGCATCA
Organism: Lathyrus oleraceus; assembly: GCF_024323335.1. Classification (NCBI taxonomy): domain Eukaryota; kingdom Viridiplantae; phylum Streptophyta; class Magnoliopsida; order Fabales; family Fabaceae; genus Lathyrus; species Lathyrus oleraceus. Next base: position 409,789,775 of record NC_066584.1, read on the forward strand.
AACTTGAAAACTCTTGACAAAGAGATTTGTTAGTAGAACCGAAAATAATATCATCGACATATATTTTAAATAAAAAAATATGTTTTGCTTTGCGTCTAATAAACAAAGTGGTGTCTACTTTACCACGATTGAATTATTGTTTGATTAAAAATCATTAAGGTGGTCATACCTTAGAGCTTGTTTGAGATTATGGAGGGATCTTTTGAGTTTAAAAACATAGTTAGGTTTTTTGTGATCCTTAAAACTGAGAGACATAGACTTATTTATTTATGTAGCCATTAAGAAAAGCATATTTGACATTCATTTGATAAAGCTTAAAATCTAGACAACATGTGAAAGCCAAAAGGAGTAGAATAGCTTCTAGACGGGCTACATGAGCATAAGTCTTCTTGTAGTCTATTCATTTAGATTTATTATATCATTTTCCCACTATCATTACTTTATTTATAGTAATTAACCCACATTAATCCATTTTATTCATAAATAACCATCTAGTGCCAATGACGGTTTTATCAACCGGACGCGAAAAAAGGTCTCAAACTTCATAGCATTTAAATGGAGAAGTTCTTCTTACATAGCAAGTAACCATTCCCTCATCTAGTAAAGAATAAGATATTAGTTTGCATTCAATTTGAGAGATGAAACAAAATAATTATTGAAATTGTTAACATGAGATCTAGTACTTACACCTCTTTTGATATCTCCTTGTATTTGATCCAACAAATGATCTTTTGCAACCTTCCAATCTCGATCCAACTGATTTGAGATCTCTTGTTTGTCTTCCTCATGTGAGATTTCCTTTTTATCTTTATTAATGTCCTCATCCTTGGGTGAAGGAGGATCCTCTTTGAGACTTTCGTCGTTCATCAAATGCAACACGAATAGATTCTTAAATCGGTGATGTTCTATGGTTGTAAACTCTATATGCTTTACTCGAAGATGAGTACCCTAGGAATATTTGTTCATCATATTTAGCATCAAATTTACTACGATTGTCCTTTCCATTATTTAAAATGAAACATTTGCAACCAAAAATGTGAAAGTAGGAAATGCTTCGTTTCCTACCTTTAAGTAACTCATAGGATGTCTTCTCTAGGATTGCTCGAATGACCATCTTGTTTAAGACATGGCATGCAGTAATAATTGCATACACCAAAAGGTACTTAGGCAATCTCATTTCACTTATCATGATTTGAGTCAATTCTTCCAAAACCCAGTTTTTACGTTCAACAACATCATTTTATTATGGAGTTCTCGGACATGAAAAGTTATGAGCAATTCCATTTTTGTTACAAAAGTTTTGAAATTGATGGTTTACAAATTCACCACCATGATCACTACGGAGTGTGATAATTTTAAAATTAAAAATATTTTGGACAATCTTAGCAAAATTAACTAAAGCCTTAAAAGTTTCATCCTTATGGGTTAGAAATAACGTCCAAGTAAATCTAGCGTATTCATTCACAATTACAAACCCATAATAATTACCTCCTAAACGTCGTGGCCTTGAAGGGCCAAACAAGTCAAGATGGAGAAGCTCGAGACATGTTAATGTTGAAATAACCTTTTTTTGATTTAAATGACACTCTCGTGTGCTTTCTCATTTGGCAAGCATAACATAATTTTTCTTTTGAAATTTTAATTTTTTGAAGACCAATCACTAGATTCTTGGATGTTATTTTATTTATTAAGTCAAAATGCACGTGACTTAAACATTTATGTAATAACCAAGAATATTCACTCTTTATGAATAATCCTTTAGCTCAATGCATTGACACATCATCCAAATTAAGCATATAGGCATTATCAATCATAGAACCCTTAAACACAAGGTATTTACTTGCTTTATTCTTAATTAAGCAACTTATGGTATCGAAAACCACATAGCACTCTTTATCGTATAATTGACTAATGCTAAGTAGGTTATGTTTAAGCACCTTCTATGGTATTATGAGAGATTTACCATAACACCTTCTCCTAAAATATTACCATTTATATTGTCCCCATAAGTGATGTGACCACTTTCTTTTCATCGAACTTGATGAATAAACCATCTCATGTCATGTGTCTTGAGCATATGCTATCTAGGAACAATAACCTTTTCGCGCAGATAATAATATCCTACAGACAATCAAATAGGCAATTTAGGTACCCAACTAGTGGGTCCTTTGGAGTTAGTTAAGGAACACTTAGGTATCCATTTCATTTTATCATTAGACACTTGAACATTCCTAATATGAGAAAGAGGCCTAATGTGACTTTTATCACCACAATAATGACATATAACTTTAGATGAAATACTTTTTCTATTTTTTCTAGTAAGATAATGGTTTTTCTTTAAACGATTCCTCTATCACTTGAGGAAGTGGAACTAGTAGTAAATAGCGAAATAACATGTGTTAATTATCCTTTGAGATTTTCAATTTCAAACTTTAAATTTCGACAAGTAACACACTATACTTTTTCGACCTTTTTAACTAAAGTGTTAGAAACACTAAAACGGTCATCAACTAGAGATGTATGTGCTTCCTTTAAGGAATCCAAGCACTGTTAATATCATCAATCTCCTTTTCAAGTTTTAAAATGATTTTCTTTTGTATAAGAATTTTCTTAAAAGCATTTAACAAATCCACATACATTTCATTAAAATATTTCGATAATTCTCTATATGAAGGTTCATCTTTCAGATCAAAAGAGTATACTTATGAGTCTTCACTTAACTTTCGTGTCATTAAACATATGTTAGCACATTCATCATCCAAGCTTAAGCAGGAATCTGAGGAGGAGGTATCACCCTCTTCTTCCCACGTGATACAAGCTCTACGACCTTTTGCATTTTTCCCCTTTGTCTTGCATAATTCCTTATCCATATTTTTATGATGCTTAGTCAAACTTGGACAAGTAGTTGTATAATGTCCTAATTTTCCGCACTCATAACATGTGATGTCTTCATCATTTTTCTTATGTACTCGTTTAGGCGAATAATTTTTTTTTGAAATTTATCAAACCTTTGTCGGAATACTTGAGCTTATTTCTTTTCAAGTATTGATTGTAGCATTTAATGAATAACCACATCTCCTATTCCTTAGGAGATTCTTCGTCAGAATTATCACTTTCTTCCTTTGATTTCTTTGCCTTAAATGAAGAAGCCTTCGAATATAGATCCTTTTTCTCTTCTTTAACTTTCTCTTTCTTTTTCTAATTCACTTTTCCATTTGCGAGTCATTTAAGCTCATTCTCATGTTTAGTAAGTTTCCCAAACAACTTTGTGATGTCCAAAGTATTAAATTTGTTAGGTACTTTTATGACAATAACTTTTGGCTGCCATTCCTTATTCATTGACTTAATATTTTGTTAACACAATCTTTGCTAGAATAGACTTTCTTAAGTTATTTAGTTTATTGATTAAGTGGAGGAAAGAAGTATGCATAGATTCCATAGATTCTCCATGTTCCATACGGAAAATTTCGAACTCCTCTGTTAACATGTGTCATACCCTAAAATTTCCCCTCTCCTTTTCATTTTCATCTAACCTTTTGGTTTGAGATTCATTTACATTCATGTACATACATATCATCTAGTATACTAACATCATCATAGATTCAAAAGTTTTAATGCTGATTATACTTAACAAGGAGATAGGGTTTGCTTGAGGATCAAGCCCTAAAAGTTGTGATACTACAGTCATTGAGAAGAGCCCATCACGGTGATTAAGGTGCAAAACCCTAGTTTCTAGGTGCTTGAGGCCGTAGAGGTTGCATCTTGGTGTTCATTCCATACCTAACCCTAATCCTTGATCTTGAGGTTGGTGAACCTTATGGCTTGCTTTGAGGGGGTGAAAAACCCTATTTTGGTTCATGGAATTGATGGATTGCTTGTGTGGGTTACTTCTTGGTTTGAGGCCTTTAATTGTTTCTTGGGTTTGAATTTTGACCTAGTTAAACCCTAGTCCATGGCTTGTTTGATTGGTCTAAGGTATGCCTACATTCATTCACATTCCACTCTTTGATTGCATGCTTTTATTGGTCTCATTTGATCTAATTCAGACTCCATCCATTGGTTTTCTTGGTCATCATCATTTGGTCCAGGTCTCATTCCATTATCATTCATTGCTCCCATTGTGTTTCAAGGTTAAATGTAAATTCAATTGGTCCAAAGTTTCCTTGTCTATTTGGTCAAATCATTTCATGGTCATTTGATTTCAATATCATTCATTCATTCATTTATTCAAAACACTTGTTTGCAATTTGATTGCATAGAATTTGGAAAATTGTAAATTGAATCCTATTGTTTCATTATGCCATTAGTTGAGAAAATATATTCCATTCACTAATTACATTGTTCATATACATTACATTGAAAAAAGATTACAAAATTATACTCCCTCCGTTCCTTTCTAAGTGTCTCTTTTGCATAAAATTTTTGTTTCATTTTAAGTGTCATTTTCAAAGTTCAAGATAACACCAATTGTCATTAGTCAAAATTGCCCCTAATTATTTATTAAAGAGAGAGAAAAAGTTAAATACATAAATAAATAGATAGGGGTATTATAGGTAAAAAGACAATTATTACTAGAAAAGTAGTAAACTTGATTAGTTTTATTGGTATTCGTAAAAAGTCAAAGAAAGACAATTAAAAAGGAACGGAGGGAGTATCATTTTTGCATAAGTTGACTTTTGGTCAACTATTGACTTTTTGGTCAATTAGTTGACCAAAGTCAACTCATCATTCTACCATCCCTAAACCCCTAATGTTCTTGTTCTTCATGATCATCAAGTCATTTGTCCATCGCCTACAAGAAGAAACCAAACACATGTTCATTATACCATTTTTCATACATAAGCCAAGTCCAAACCAAAATCATACATGACCATTACAAGCATTACCATGACCATATACATTGCCATTATATGCAAACGGGTCCAATATTAAATGGCCATATTCACACATAAGCAATCATGATACAAACCAAATTACAATTAATGCAAACAAATCTAACACATGCCTAACATTCTACCATAGCAGTGCAAACATACCTCACAATAAACCTGCAGCAAACATTGCAAACCAACTTAGGCCAAACCATACAACCTACCATCATGCATCAATCATCAAACAACAGGCCAAACCATCACAAACCTAGCAAACACCTAATATGCATAATAACAGGTCAAGCCATTCACCATCACTGACCTGGCACATGACAATCATCCTGCAACAACAAACTTATACCAAGCTTGCACCAACAATGAACAATAACAACAATCAAACAATCAACAAGCAGACCAATATCCATCACTTCTACACCTCCCTGTTTAACAAATCTGAAAAAAATTGGGCCTACAATGGGCCCTGTGCCATTTTGGCTTGTCGCACCACTATGTTGCTGATCAAACCCCCCTGTTTTTCTTGTTTTACAATTATTTTTGTTAATTCTTTTTTGTCGTCGTCTTTTTTTTTTGCGTATTTTCTTTAATTGTGGTTAACTCATATTGATACAAAATATAGAGATTAACTTGATTAGGCATTTTAATTATAATTAATTGATTTGATTAATTCTTGATTGCTTATTGGAAAAATGAATGAAAAATATGATGTTAACCTATTTTCTTGATTTAGATTAGATTTTAATTCCCATGATAAAATTGTAAATTGCATGATTTGTTTTATATTTTAATTTTTTCACGATTAGATTTTAATTAGTATAATTAATCTTGTTCATAATCTTTTAAGTTTAATTGATCTTTTAATCAATGTTCTTGTTAAACTTTGATACGATCCCCTGATTTAATTGCACCTTAACCCTGGCATGTTCCCTTAGACTTAGGTGTTTAGGATTTAATCCCTAGGGTTTTACATTCCTTATCTCTTTGTGCATAGACTTTCAACTGATTTCCCCCCGATTGATTTAGTTAATCAAAGTTTGCTTTGATCAATAAAATCCTTTGATTTATGCTCAATTCCCCAAGCCTGTTCAAGTGATCAAAAGACCCTAGATCACTTGATAGGGCAAGTCCCTTGTCTTAAAGATGTACTGGATCTCACAAGTTCAAGACTCAAGTTAAAGTTTAAGAATTCAAGTCAGTAAAAGTCATTCACATTGCAGACAAACAATGGACTTCTATTAAAGCCCAACAAGGGAGTATCAACACTTGTTAATCTTGATTCAAGTTGTGTTCCATGAGCCTTAAACAACGAAGAATGATGAGAGAGATTTTTCCTACCCTTGTCTAGAGTACCTTTGAGTAAGGGGCATAGGCCCTAGCTACTCAAAGTATTCGTCTTTGTTCATATACTTTAGTATAACTCACATCAAATAATTGCCAAGTCTCTTCTTCACAAGCAATATTACATTAGCAAGATCAACAAACAAAAGTTCTTATTCAATATACTTAACAGTTTTGGCGCGAATTGTGCACCACATGCCTTAAGCAATGAAGAATGATAAGAGGTGTCACAACTGGGGTTTCAGGGAAGTGAGGAAACCAGAGGGACTGAACAAAAGAATGCGTCTCCATTCTCAAAAGAGAGAGAAAGCGCAAAATAGAAGAGTCGTCGTCGAATTTTATTGGAGTTCCTCTATGGGAGAGGAGAGGGGAAATAGTCGATAAAACCCTCGGGAAAAAAGAGGTGCACACAGGAAGTGCAATACAGATAAAGAATCGGTATCACAACTGAGATTGGGTCGGAAGTCGATTATGCGAGGGGAAGGTATTATCACTCCTCACGTCCATGGTACTCCATGGGAACAATTTAAGTTGCATGTGTGCGTGGGTATTTATCTCGCTTATTTCTACCTTCATTATTTAAAAAGGGTGTGAAAGAACGGGCTTTTGGGTTTTTTTATTATTATGATCACCAAGGATTATGACTCTTGTTCTTACGTATCATTCATCGGGTGATGAAGAATCAGAGCTCCGTAGTTCGGAGTAGAAAGTGTTTGTAGGTTGGTTGATTTTACCTTTGAGAAAAGGGTTTTTGGAGTTGTTGCCTAAGGCAAAAAATAAGTTTGATGGGTTGTGTTGATTTTACCTTGAATAAGGGTTTATGAAAATATTGTTTGTGATTAGATTGCACTAAAGTCTATGGGCGGAGGTGAAAATTATAGATAAACAAGTCAAGCCTATTATGTCCAAAATAATCAGAATAAGGGTAGGAAAGCTCCATTCTTACTCATTCTTCACGATTTAAGGCTTGTGGTGCACAATACTAATAATAGTTTTATTATATTTTGAATTTGATTATGAAAATGTCACTTGATGTTGGATAAAAGGTTTGTTGATTTGATTATGAAATTGGTGATGGATAAAATATATACAAAGTAGACAAACAAGAAAGTAAAGGGTATCATTGTAAGGTAGCCCAAGAGAAAGCCTTGTGTGTGCAAAAGTAACCTAAGCTAACAAAGGATGATGGTCTTATAGTCATGTCTCCCTAGGGTAGTGCATGATGTCATTCTTACAACAGGTATGTAAGTTACAAATGAAATCCAAAGCTGAAACAAAGTATCATAATAATAGAGCAAGGTCCTCCAAGCAAATGTCCTAAGTGAAATCCTCTAAGTCCAATGGTTAATTACAAGTGGAATGTATGTTTTCGGTCTTATCATTTTATCATGTTTTTGTTGTTTTTAATTGTATGATGAAAATAAAGTAAATAACAATAATAAAGATGCATGATGAGTATGTACGGTAATGGATACTTAAAAATAAATTATACTGCAATAACATAAAGATAAATCACAAGGTAATAATAACAATATCACAACAACAAAGGTTAATAGTATCAAAGTTAGTGAAGTGTAGTTAATGGTTAGTGATATGGATAAGGTGACCGCTTGAGGATTATTTATCCATAGGTCAAAAGACTCAAAATATGGCGCATCAAGCGATAATTTATTACTGATGCAAAGTATTGAAGATGATCAATGATCAACTAACAATAAATTTGTAACAATGAAAGTTATACAACCCTAAGTCAATCCATCAATAGTTTGACAAATGGAAGATTGTATCACTCAATGATTAAAGATTAGTAAGTTGATTAACAAATAGTTAAACAATGATATAATGATCTATGTACAAAGCATACAAGGAAGCATAATGGTTAGAGGGTTAGTAAACAAAGGAAGCAAAGTCAATCAAATGGGGTCACAATAAGTCAAATGGAAACACAAGTTAGTATACGTAAGCTAAGGCTTCATCTATGTGTCAAATGACTTAAGTTTGGTTGATATAGAGGAAACTTATCAATGCCTCAAAGTATCATGAATGATCCATTAACCATTCATTGATAGATTTGAAACATTGAAGGTTTTATCAACCCTAATCAATCCATAATCATGACCTAATAGATCTCATTAGCCATCAATATTCAAGGCATGAAAAGTCAACCAAAAAGTGTCCAAATAAAATGAAACAAAGTGTAATAAAATAAAAGGGGGAAAATAATGAGGGTTTATTTTGAAAATATTTTTATCAAAATTAAAATGGGTGGTGAAAAAAAATCAAATGTAAAATAAATAGGTGAAAAATAAGAAAAAGAAAGAAAGAAAGAAAGAACATTAAAAATAAATGGGGGGTGTAGGGGGTTGAACCCCTTTCCAACTGAGCCAAGCATTCTTAGTGACCAAATCGCACTTCAATGAAATAAATAATAAAACAACAATTAAAATTAAAAAATTTGTGTGATTCAGCCAATCAGGAATAGACAACAAAGTCTTTAAATTTTCAAACGCGCGAAGAAGACTTCGTCTTCAACGTTCAACCACCCAATCCAAACTTCAGAACTCGTGTTTTTAAGAGGATTTAAACATGGAATCATCCTCCCTATACTTCATCATTCTCATCTCCACACTCATGAGCCATTGATCCTCCTTAAACTTCAGAAACACTATTGACCTAAAATAAAAATTAAATGGTTGATGATGGATAATCAAGACTCAAACCATGAGGTTAAGCTTCAGCAAGTGATTTCAAGCAAGATAGTAACTTGTTTGAGATAAGGGGATGAGTGTAACTACCTGGTCATAATCGATTTCAGAGTGGAACTCTTATGAGTATGAGTGGCTCAGGAGAGGTGTTTGCAAGGTTAGTTAGTGTTTAGGAAAGGTTGAGTGAGGTTGAGGGATGGATTCTGGACACTTGGTTCGATTTGAAATTACTTAGTGTCATACCCTAATTTTTAACCCTAAGATCCCACATCTCATTTTCATACAAGCAAGGTCATATCTTGGCCCTTCCCCTATCCATCTTTGGGTTTGCTTCTTGCAGGGATCACCAAACACCTCTTTGTTTTACCTTTGTGTTTATATGATTAATTTCTTATCTAACCATTAATCAAAATTCCAAAAATATGTCTTGTTTCCCTTAAGTTTATTGTGCAAAACAGGGCTTCTCAAGTCAAGAGCATCTTAAAGTTTTGTTGCTTACTTCTCAAGAAAAGTCAAAGGTTCACGTGTTTATTTCCATGCCTTCTTCAACAAGTAACTTCAATCTTTGAGCAATTCAATCAAGATGCAATTAAGGGCATCTTATCTTGAGTTCATATGATAACCCATGTGCTTTGAAATGTAAGGAAAGTCTAACTCTACAAGCTTGTTCCAAGAAGTTTGACCTAAAAGTCAATACTTTGAAGTCAAAGTTCCAAGGATCACAACTTCTTCAATTCTCAACATTTTTGAATTCCATTTTTTGCATATGACTCTTATCAAAATCCTATACAACTTCTCTTTACATAACAAGATCCAATAATGCATGGAGTATCATCAAAAGTTTGGAGACATTATAGGTCATTTTTGGACTTAGTGAAATTTGACCTATTTTCAAGTGACTTTTTGCCAACTTGCAAAGATCATAACTTTTTCAGTTTTCAACATATGGAGCTGATTCTTCTTGCATAATGTCACTTGTGATGCCATCTACAAGTTTTCTTCAAGGACCAAGGTCAAGTTATGCTTGGAAAGCCATGGAATTCATTGGGAAATTATAGGTCATTTTCAGCCATGAAGCATCCAAATTTTTCTGAGTTATGGAACTAGTATTTTATGCCAACTTCAACACACCATAACTTTGTGCTCAAACATCTAAATGCAAACTTTCTTGGCTCATTGTAATCTTGGCCATGATGTTAACACATTGCAAAAAGAATGGGATAAAAAATCCTCATGAGTAGGAAGCCCCATTGAGTTGAACACGATGACTTGAAACTGAAGAAATCACCATTACCTGAAATTTGATCTTGACTAAACTCAATTCCAAGCCAAATTAGCAAGTGTTTTGGTCCTAAAAACGTTTAATCAAACCTCCAGAAGTTAATTGACACTTAAAACACATCATTTGGTTGAGTTTTGATGAGTTTCAATTCACATTTTTCACACACTTGGATCAAATTTGTTTTGCACGAATTCGACATCATTCCATACGTATTTCGATCCAATAAAACTTCCTATAAATAAGGAAGCTTTTGCCTTCATTTGCAAGCTTTTGAGAGCCAAGAAATCCCTACTGCAACTTAAAGTTTTTCCAGAAAATTCAACTATTGTGTTTTGAGTTTCAGCCTGTTTCAATCCACTTTCTTGATTAGATTAGCTCCACCGGCATCCTTTGAAGCTTTTGCAATAATTCCCAGGCTCTGGGACCTTATGAATTGCTCCAACTAGAATGAGCTTCATCAACTTCTGATCACCATTTGGACAAGGTAGTTCTGAGCATCATCTGAACTCAAACAAGTTACCATAATGTAGTCCTTCACTCTCTGATGCTTTCCCCTAACTTATCTAGTGTTGATTGATCATGCTCATCATTTAATTTTACTTTTCGTGTTTTGCTTGTTTCTGAAACTTCTTTGAAATTCCCTTTGCTCAGTTCACATAAATGAATTTGAGGCATAAGGTTGAATTTGTGGTCTCGTGTATTGAAGTTACCAAATGATGAAACTCCGGTGAGAGCTCACCGGAGAAAATGCTGGAGTATTTCTCAGGTGGTATGAGTTTAGACCAGACATGTTGGCATTTTGAAATGTTTTGATTGGTAAAATTCAAACTGGATCTTGTGTTTAGCTTGAAACGCGTTCCATCGTGTTCATCATCATTTAGAGTGTTGGATCTGCCATGTTAATTAATGAGGTGTGATCCAATGCTCCTGGTTTTTTCTGATTTTAATTCTTTTTCTTTTATTATTTTAAATTATTTTTTCTTTAAAAATCCGTAGTAATTTCATTTTTTATCCAAAAAATTCAAAAATAATTTCTTAAATTCTCTTTTATTTTTCTTCATCTGATTTTTATTTTTCCATATTTTATTTCACTGATTTTCTATTTTTCATAAATTTTCTCTTTTCTCCTTTGTTTTAATTGGTTTAAAAATACTTTTATGCATTTTTTAATTCTAAATTTTTTATTATATGTTTCTCATTTTATTTCCATCCTTGCATAATTTTCTTGGCCATTTATTTGGTGTTTTGAAGGACTTTGTGGATTTTCCATTTTATTTCCATTTTTTAAAATCATTTAAAAATACCTTTAATGCATTTTAATTTCATTTTTAATTTGTTTGACCTTGTGAATTTTTGTTGGCCTTGGATCATGATGATTTTGACTCCAAGTCTCATCAAACTCAATGGATCTTGGATGTTGATGGGGTGAAAACCTTAATGCACCAAAATGGATGATTGATTTTGATGATGACTTCATCGAATTTGTGATTCAATTTGGGTGTGACCTCTATTGTCCCCTTTCATACTCATCCCTTTCTTTTCTTTTTGATCAATTGGATGGATTTGTGTCCATCTTGTTCATGATATGTGGGTTGGTGCTTGATGAACTTTCATCATTTCAAATCTACCTTCTAAGTGTTCATGAATCATTTAAGATACTTTAGATTGATGCATAAGTTTGTCCTAAGTTTTATAAAATATGGATTAAAGTAATGGACCATCCTCCCAGCCTTTATGCTTGATCATCCCCTTTCATTTTTTTCTTGTGTGGCATAGCTTTGGAAGGACGATTTACATATCATTTCTCTAGCATTTATTAACACAAACATTATTATTGACCGACCTCAGATAGTTGCGACTTCTACATAAGTCCAACTACGATTGCTTAGCATAGCGTTAAATTTGTCCCAAAGGCAATGACATTTTTATAAGTGGGATTGTAAGTCTCCTATTCCTCATGGTATTATGTGAAAATTTTGCTCATTTTCCATTTGTGAGAGCTAGTGGCATACTTGTTGATTTTATCCAAGTTGGAGCCCTTCTCATAAATTATGTATAAGGTTCATATTTTCATGTTTGTGAATGGATAGTTGAGTGTTCTCCAAAAAGTGACCAACACATCTTTTTATTTTTAATTACTAACATCATTTACTAACACTATACTTGTATTAACTTTTATTTCCAAGTCATTTACTTTATGTTCCTTTATTTTTATGTCATTTACTTTATGCTTTATCTTTAGCATTTCATACCATATTATATTGTGATTATTTCATTTTGCTCTTGGTGCGTTTGGACTATTCTTTATGTCATTACTAAAAAACCTAAAAAAAGAAACTTGTCTCTCTTAATTCATGGACTTGTGGTTACCATCCTGGGCATCTTTGTGGAGTTATGGACTTAGAATTAGGATCTTGACCTTTTCTTTGGGACTTGTGGCCTGAGACCTTAAAATTCATCTGATACCTTTGACTTTGGACTTCTTTGTGAAGACTTGCCATGGTTACTTTGAGTTCATCTGATACATGGATTACTATTTGCTTGTTTTGCTTGCTTGAGGCTTAATCCAAAAGAGGGAATTCTTTCTTGACTTATGTCACAAAGCTTGTTATCTCTTGGTTAGATCTTTCTTCTTTAGCTTTTACTTTACTACTTTAGGATAGTCTCTTGTTCTCCTTCCCCCTTTTTTAATTTTCACAATTTTCTCTCTTTTCTTCAAAACCTTTTTGTTTTAACTTGAACCACTTTCTCAATAAACTGACTTTTTGTCAAGTGATTTTCAAAACTTTTTTTCTTAATAAATGCCAATCTATCTTAAGCATGTTTAGACTAATTCAAAAAGACTTAAAAATGCCTAACTCATTCAAACCATTTTTGTGCCCTTTGTGCATCTTTTACTTTTTAAGCCTTTTCTCAAAGCATTAGACGTGAGTCATTTCCATAGTTGGGATATAATTCTCCTATCTCCATAGTATTGATGATAATTCTTTTCCATCTGTGAGAGCTAGTGGCATACTTGTTGATCCATATTCAAGTTGGAGCCCTTCTCATGATGATGCAAAGTTCTCATACTTGTGGGTGACTAGTTGAGTATTCTCCTTAAAATAACAAAATGTCTTTTCCATAAAAAAAAGAATGAAAACAAACATCTTTGTTATCTTTACCACGAACTACGAGGTTTTAATCCTCCATTGCCTTTTGTTGGTATGTAGGCATGAGACTTTAAAAGTCTTGGCAAACACCAAATCATGATAAAAATGCTTTTTTTCTCATCTCTCTAATCTTTTAACAAATAACACCTTTTTAAAGCTAAAATGTATATATTTTCAAATAGGTTCCCATGGAGTACCATGTATGTTTAGGGTGCTAATACATTCCCTTTGCATAACTAACCCCCAGACCATTGTTCTCTTTTTATTAGTTTTATTTTAAAACTTCTTTGGGTTTTATTCGTACTTTTTCCCTTTTCCTTTGGAAACAATAAAAGCACGATGGCGACTCTTGCTTTGCGAGTTAAGTTAATCAATAGCTTAATCTTAACTTTTTTACCGCTACACTTAGAACTTGAAAATGGGAACTCTATTTTTGAAGGTGAAACATAAATTTGTAGCAGGGTGATTTTGGCTCTTGAAGCTTGGTTCTGAGATGGAAAACCTCCCCCTATTTATAGGGAAGGTGTTGGGATGTTTAAGTGAGAGAATGAGTAAAGTTTGATCAGAAAAGTGTGAAGCTCGAAGAGGATAAAATGGGAGGCTTGTGGAGGAAGCATTGTTGAGGTTTTGAACTAGTTTATCTTCCCATTTGGTTTGTCAGCTCTCTAGCATAGAAATGGAGGGACAAGGGTGGTTCAAACATGGTTACAACCCCAAATTCTTTTTACCATTTTGGGGGGAAAATAGAAATTTGAACATGGCTCGGGTTCCTCAATTTGTGGACTTATTGCATCCAAGTTGACTTCTAAACATACCTCACTATGTTATGCAATATGTTAGAGGTCAAAAGGGATCAAAATCATATGGTTAAATAGATTGGTGCATCAAAATGCCAATTCTGACTGGTTTGGTCTGGTTTATGCATCACGATAAAATCCCAACTTTGAACTTGGGCAAAATGAATTTGGCTCGTGCATTTTGAATGAACCTTGTTCTAAATACTCTTTGTCATGTCCTTAATCAAATGCAAAAAGAACTAGATCAAAAGGAGTTATGGTTTGGAAATGGAAATGTGGTAAAGTAGTGGTCTTGGGCATGATTATAGGCCTTGTTAGGCATTTGGACAAGCTTGGCCAATGCAAAAATTGAGATCCTTGCTCAATGAATTAGATCTTGAACATTGAAACAAAGTTGAAGAGGGACTCAATTAGGAAATTTTGCTCAAAGAAGATCTTGAAAATATTGAAAGGTGAAAATGTTATGGGCTTTGGACCAAATGATGGGTCATTCTTGCCAAAACGTGACCAACCAACATGACCTAGAAATATCATTTTATGATTTATTGATTTTTAAGGTACAATGATGGATATTTGAAGCTCATATAATCATATCATGATGTAAAATGAGACTTTGAGCTTTGTAAGGTGCTTTTAGGTCAAGTCCATAGGTGAATTCAAGGCATTGAAAGTTCAAAGTTCGTGATCAAACCAAATACTTGTAACATGAATTGAATGGGTGTTTGATTGGTGAATTATGGTTGAAATTGACTTGAATTGAAGGTGAATGAAGTGTGGTATGATGGGATTTTAAAATGAGGCAAGGCCATGAATCAAAGGATACACAAATTAGGGCTTCTTGAACCACAAGTTTCATCAAGAACCAAAGCCAGACAAGTTAGGGTTTTGAGGTACAAGGGATGTATTGAGGTGATTCAAAGGGTTGTGGCATGAACAATGTTCGGATATTATGAGTCCTCAATGGTATGGTCAAAGCTCAAGGTTAACCATGACTTGTACAAGCCAATGAGGGTCAAGAACTAGGGTTAAAGTCCTTGGATGACCATATCAATCTTCACGTGTATTCAATGGGGACTTGTAACAACCCAATTTTTAGTAATTATTTCTTATATTATTATTATTATATTTTATTTTATTTATTTAGAGTGTTAATTAATTAATTGGTTGTTAGGTAGTATAATAATTGATTATATTAATTAATTTGGTGTGTTAATTAATTATTTAGTTTATATGAGTTATAATGAATAATTGAATTAATTAACTTGGTGTGCATATTGAGTTGGTTTAATTTATTTGAATTAAATGGAGATATTATAATACTAGGTATTATTGGGCCTAATAATTAAATTAGAGGTATCATTCTTTAAGCCCAAATAGAATACTAGTATATAAGAGGTGAGGAGAGTGAGGAGTAGGATTATTTTGATCATTTGACGCTAATAGAGAAAGAGAAGAGGAAAAGTAAGGAGAAGAGGGGAAGAACAAGAGAGAAGCTAGGGTTTCCAGAAAATTGAAGAGGTAAGGGGGAGAATCCTTATTATTATGGGTTAGTATAATTGGGGCAATGGGTAGAAATAGGTTTAGGTTAAAATCCCTAATTTGCATGGTTTTGGAATTGTTAGGTCTTGATGAGTATTCTCGATTTGTGGTGATTTGATTGTGTTAAAACTGCAAATTAACGTTATATACTTAGAGTATTGTATGAGTTATAATTTTCTGAACGTTTGGCTTTTTACGGAATCGAAATCGGAGGTCCGAAAGTCCTTCAACAATGAAAAACGCAGAAAATTCTGCATTCTGTTTTGTGTTAACCGGTTACCCACCGAGCGTTAACCGGTTACTTGCTTAAAAATCTGTG
The DNA here is from genome assembly GCF_024323335.1 of Lathyrus oleraceus. Classification (NCBI taxonomy): domain Eukaryota; kingdom Viridiplantae; phylum Streptophyta; class Magnoliopsida; order Fabales; family Fabaceae; genus Lathyrus; species Lathyrus oleraceus. The sequence continues at coordinate 409,805,796 of NC_066584.1, forward strand.
TAGGAAATTGATTCTGTTTTATGTTAACCGGTTACCCACCGAGCGTTAACTGGTTACTTGCTTAAAAATCTGCGCAGGAAATTGATTCTGTTTTATGTTAACCGGTTACCCATTGAGCGTTAACCGGTTACTTGCTTAAAAATCTGCGTAGGAAATTGATTTTGTTTTATGTTAACCGGTTACCCACCGAGCGTTAACCGGTTACCACTGTTGAAAAATGAAAATTTGAGATTTTAAAAGTTGTATTCATTTTGAATTGCAATCTAAGTGTGAGTAGTTGATAATTAGCCTATATTTGTGAATGATATATTGTTATGAATGTGTATATGTACCATTGGTGGATAATTCATAGAGTTGAATTATGGTGATATATGGAATGTTAAGATGGTAGAGATGATCTTAATTGCATATGTGTTGGTATTTGTACATTCATTCATGACATGGTCGGCTTCATGGTGGAAGCGGTGAAACTGTGGGTTCACATGGCATTAGACGTTGATCCTTGAATGGAAATAGGCGTAGCAGACGTTGATCCTTAATTGGAAATAGACGTAGTGACTTGGATTCTAGATATTGAATCGGAAAGCGGTAAAACTGTGGATTCACATGGACATTGATCCTTAATTGGAAATAGGCGTAGCAGACATTGATCCTTGATTGGAAATAGACGTAGTGGCTTGGATTCTAGATATTGAATCGGAAAGCGGTGAAACTGTGGGTTCACATAGACGTTGATCCTTAATTGGAAATAGGCGTAGCAGACGTTGATCCTTAATTCGAAATAGACATAGGGGCCTTTATCTTGTCCGGATCGGAAGCGTGGCTTGGATTCTAGATATTGAATCGGAAAGCGGTGAAACATTGGGTTCATATTGCGGTACCACATGCATAGAGTCACATGTCTTGCATTGAGTCACATTAGAGTTATGTGATAATTGAATGTTTGTAGTGATGTGATTGTGAGGTGTGTATGAGATATAGTAATTGAATTTGGTGATGTTTGGATACATAATTTGGCAAAATATGTGCTTATGTGATAGTTGTAGTTGTGTGTATATTTGGGAATATAATATTGGATTTGAATATTATACTCCTTGAGTTTTGACGTATGATTGAAACCTGTGAAATAAATATTGGTTAGTATTATTTACATGGTTATACAAGGTGTGATGAATTCCGTTCATTGTTGATTTAATCATTGTGCTTTATTATACTTCTTCATAATGATTTGAATTCTCACCCTTCTGTTTGAATGTTGCTTTACAGGGCATCGTGCAGAGACTCCAGAGTAGTATTGCTGAAGTAAGTGGACGGTAACTCACTCGAGATTAGCTGGAGAGTTCCGGTGCTTTGTTTTAGAGACTAAGTAGTGAGTCAATGCTCTGGTCATGTAACACGGGGTAGATTGGTAGTATTGAACTCATATCTGATTTGGACAGGTATTACGTTATTACCTGTGAACGTGTTTATTTGAAATTTGCTGTTTGAGAGGCCATAGTGCCAAATATTCTGGATATGGTTTTAGTTTATCTTGAAGAGATTATTGAGAGATGATCATGGTATGGGACATGAATCATTTTATGAAATGCATGGATATTCATTATTTTCCGCTGCTAACGCATATTCTTGAATATTCATGATAATTGAGATGTGTTATTTTAAATGACCAGGTGTATTGTATATTGATGATGAATGATGTTTGATTTTTGAAAGCTTTTAGTTTTTGAAAATGTCGATGTGACACCCTTTTGTTTATATGCGTGTTTATTCACTCTGATTATATGTTAAGTATATTGGGGTAGAAAAAGGGGTGTTACATTAGTGCTATCAGAGCAGGTCGGTCCGTCCGGCCAGGTTGTTTAATTATGTTTGTTCCCTAGTATGCGACATGTGTGTGAGAACACTGTCGATGCTTGTTTTATTTTCCATTGGCAGGTTGGGGATTAAATAAGTGGGGGAGGAGCGTCTGCTTATCTTAGATGTTCCAATTGTGTCGAGCTTGGACATTATGTTGTTGCATGCAAGAGTGCAGTGTTGGCTAGTTAAGCTGTTTTGAGAATGTTGTGCTTTTCCTAAACCCGAAGAGAGGTCGGATTCGAGGATGGTGTTGGTTAGAATTTAATCGGGTGTATATCAACTGTTTCGAGAAGACAGTTATTTTTCCTGAGGTTGGTGCGAAGGAAGATTGGTTTGTGTCTGCTAAGCAAGTGGATGAATCGGTGCAAGGTGGTGCCGAGTTGTTTATGTTGTTGGCAACTTTGGATATTCGTGAGAAGAGGACGATTGAAGAATTGCCAATAGTTTGTGAGTTTGCGGAGGTATTTCCGGAAGATATAAGTGATTTACCGCTGGAACGTGAGGTTGAGTTTTCGATTGATTTAGTTCCTGGAACTAGTCCTGTATCGATGGCTCCCTATAAAATGTCTGCTTCTGAGTTGAAAGAGTTGAAGAATCAACTTGAAGACTTGCTTGAGAAGAGGTTTATTCGTCCTAGTGTGTCACCGTGGGGTGCACCTGTTCTGTTGGTCAAGAAGAAAGAAGGTTCTATGAGATTATGTGTTGACTATAGACAACTGAATAAAGTGACGATTAAGAACAATTATCCACTTCCGAGGATTGACGATCTGATGGATCAGCTGGTTGGAGCTTGTGTATTTAGCAAAATTGATTTGAGGTCTGGGTATCATCAGATTCGTGTAAAGGTTGAGGATATTCAAAAGACTGCTTTTTGGACAAGGTACGGTCACTACGAGTACTCCGTGATGCCTTTTGGTGTGACTAATGCACCTGGTGTATTTATGGAGTATATGAATAGAATTTTTCATGATTATCTGGATAAGTTTGTTGTTGTGTTCATTGACGATATATTGATTTATTCCAAGAGTAAAGAAGATCATGCCGAGCATTTGAAGGTTGTGTTATCGGTGTTGAAAGAGAGGAAGTTGTTTGCTAAACTCTCTAAATGTGAGTTTTGGTTGAGTGAAGTAAGTTTTCTTGGACATGTGATTTCGAGTGGTGGTATTTCTCTGGATCCTACGAAGATTGAAGCTGTATCTCAGTGGGAAGCTCCTAAGTCTGTTGCTGAGATTCGAAGTTTCCTTAGTTTGGCTGGTTATTATAGGAAGTTCATTGAAGGATTTTCTAAGTTGTCGTTACCATTGACGCAGTTGACTAGGAAATGTCAAGCTTTCATTTGGACTTCGCAGTGTGAAGCGAATTTTCAAGAGCTTAAGAGAAGATTGACTATGGCTCCTATTTTGATTTTACCGGATCCGTTAGAAACTTTCGTTGTGTATTGTGATGCTTCCTTGTTAGGTTTGGGAGGTGTTTTGATGAAAAAAGGGCAAGTGGTAGCTTATGCTTCAAGGCAACTTAAAGCTCATGAGAGGAATTATCCGACGCATGATTTAGAGTTGGTCACCGTTGTGTTTGTGTTGAAGCTTTGGAGACATTACTTGTTTGGATCTAGATTTGATGTGTTTAGTGATCACAAGAGTTTGAAGTACTTGTTCGATCAGAAAGAATTGAATATGAGGCAAAGGAGATGGTTGGAATTCTTGAAAGATTATGATTTTGGTTTGAATTATCATCCTGGAAAGGCGAATGTTGTAGCCGATGCATTGAGTAGGAAGTCATTGCACATGTCTATGTTGATGATTCGAGAGTTTGAATTGTTGGAGCAATTTAGAGATTTGAGTTTGGTTTGTGAAGCAACGCCTTTGTGTGTTAAGCTTGGTATGTTGAAGCTTACGTGTGGCATTCTTGACGAGATTAGAGAAGGTTAGAAGTCAGATTTGAAATTAGTTGATGTTACGACATTGATTAATCAAGGCAAAGGTGGTGACTTTCGGATTGATGAGAATGGTATCATGAGGTGTCGTGATCGAGTTTGTGTTCCGGATGTTGCGGATTTGAGAAAGAGGATTCTCGAGGAAGGGCATAGAAGTGGTCTGAGTATTCATCCTGGTGCTACTAAAATGTATCAAGACTTGAGAAAGATGTTTTGGTGGCAAGGTATGAAGAAGGATGTAGCGGAATTTGTGTATGCATGTTTGACTTGTCAAAAGTCAAAGATTGAACATCAAAAGCCGTCTGGTTTGATGCAACCGTTATCTATTCCCGAGTGGAAGTGGGATAGTGTCTCTATGGATTTTGTTTCGGGTTTGCCGAGAACATCGAGTAATTGTGAGGCGATTTGGGTCGTTGTTGACAGGTTGACGAAATGTGCTCATTTTATTTCGATAAGGATGGATTATTCGATGGAGAGACTTGCTAAGTTGTACATCGAAAGGATTGTGTGTTTGCATGGTATTCCGTCGAGCATTGTTTCGGATAGAGATCCGAGGTTCACTTCGAGATTTTGGGAAGATTTGCAAAGTGCTTTGGGTACGAAGTTGCGTTTGAGTTCGGCATATCATCCGCAAACTGATGGTCAAACGGAGAGGACTATTCAGTCACTTGAAGATCTTTTGAGGTCTTGTGTTTTGGAACAAGGAGGAAATTGGGATAGTTTCTTGCCTTTGATCGAGTTTACGTATAACAACAGTTTCCATTCGAGTATTGGAATTGCACCTTTTGAGGCTCTCTATGGTAGAAGGTGTAGAACTCCTTTGTGTTGGTACGAATCGGGAGAGAATGTTGTGGTTGGACCCGAGTTGATTCAAGAGACTACGGATAAGATTAAAATGATCCAAGAGAAGATGAAGGCTTCTCAGAGTCGTCAAAAGAGTTATCATGATAAGGGGAGGAAGGCTCTTGAGTTTGAGAAATATGAGCATGTGTTTCTTCGAGTTACGCCAATAACGGGTGTTGGTAGAGCTTTGAATATGTGTTGGTATTTGTACATTCATTCATGGCATGGTCGGCTTCATGGTGGAAGCGGTGAAACTGTGGGTTCACATGGCATTAGACGTTGATCCTTGAATGGAAATAGGCGTAGCAGACGTTGATCCTTAATTGGAAATAGACGTAGTGGCTTGGATTCTAGATATTGAATCGGAAAGCGGTGAAACTGTGGATTCACATAGACATTGATCCTTAATTGGAAATAGGCGTAGCAGACGTTGATCCTTGATTAGAAATAGACATAGTGGCTTGGATTCTAGATATTGAATCGGAAAGCGGTGAAACTGTGGGTTCACATAGGCGTTGATCCTTAATTGGAAATAGGCGTAGCAGACGTTGATCCTTAATTGGAAATAGACGTAGTGGCTTTGATCTTGTCTGGATCGGAAGCGTGGCTTGGATTCTAGATATTGAATCGGAAAGCGGTGAAACGTTGGGTTCACATTGCGGTACCACATGCATAGAGTCACATGTCTTGCATTGAGTCACATTAGAGTTATGTGATAATTGAATGCTTGCAGTGATGTGATTGTGAGGTGTGTATGAGATATAGTAATTGAATTTGGTGATGTTTGGATACATAATTTGGCAAAATATGTGCTTATGTGATAGTTGTAGTTGTGTGTATATTTGGGAATACAATATTGGATTTGAATATTATACTCCTTGAGTTTTGACGTATGCTTGAAACCTGTGAAATAAATATTGGTTAGTATTATTTACATGGTTATATAAGGTGTGATGAATTCTGTTCATTGTTGATTTAATCATTGTGCTTTATTATACTTCTTCATAATGATTTGAATTCTCACCATTCTGTTTGAATGTTGCTTTACATGGCATCGTGCAGAGACTCCAGAGTAGTATTGCTGAAGTAAGTGGACGGTAACTCACTCGAGATTAGCTGGAGAGTTCTGGTGCTTTGTTTTAGAGACTAAGTAGTGAGTCAATGCTCTGGTCATGTAACACGGGATAGATTGGTAGTATTGAACTCATATCTGATTTGGACAGGTATTACATTATTACCTGTGAACGTGTTTATTTGAAATTTGCTGTTTGAGAGGCCATAGTGCAAAATATTCTGGATATGGTTTTAGTTTATCTTGAAGAGATTATTGGGAGATGATCATGGTATGGGACATGAATCATTTTATGAAATGCATGGATATTCATTATTTTCCGCTGCGAACGCATATTCTTGAATATTCATGATAATTGAAATGTGTTATTTTAAATGACCAGGTGTATTGTATATTGATGATGAATGATGTTTGGTTTTTGAAAGCTTTTAGTTTTTGAAAACATCGATGTGACGCCCTTTTATTTATATGCGTGTTTATTCACTCTGATTATTTGTTAAGTATTTTGGGGTAGAAAAAGGGGTGTTACAGGACTCACCATCCAATTAGGGGTTTGAAGAGTGAGTGAGATGTCTTGAGTAATCCTCAAAGGTTGTTGGATGCTTGAGGATGAAGATTAGGGGAAAGGTGGCTTAAGCATACCTTACCATGATTAGTGAGTCTTGAGGCTTCATAGATAAACCATTTGCCTTAAGTTTGTGGAACATTGTGGATTATTAGGTATAAATGCTTATGAAATGATATTTGTGGGATGTGTGCTCATGAATTAGGGCTATAGATGATGATATGGAGGTAGTATAAATTTGAGGGTATGACATAGCAACGAACTTGAATGTATGGATAACAACGGCTTCTGATGCGTTCAAGGTAGGATAGGATTAAATACTAAAAAAAGAGTAACCATAAATTTGCCCTGCCGAGGATAAGAGTGATATGAAATTGATTTGCTGGGGATTATATGTGGGAAAATATTTACGGGATGGAAAATGATCTTGATATGAGATCAATTATTGGGGAAATGAATATGGTTATGATAACTATGCATGATATGTAAGGCGATGTATGCAACATAAGTATCTCTTCAAAGAGGACATTTCAGTAACAAAACTACAATAAGAAGGGTAGTGAAGAAGCTCCTCTAGGGATAAGAATTTTTGTAAAGAAGAGGTGACTTCCCCTAGCAACGAATGGGAAGGAAAAAGTTTAGTGGTGATTCCTAGCAACGATTGGAATACCCAACTCTGATGGGGAAATTTAGATTCAACAATGATTTCTAGCAACGACTGAAATACCTGACATCTGTGGGGATGCCTTCAAGTTCAGTGATGATTCATAGCAACAACTGGAATACCTGACTCTTGGGGGAAAAAGGAGACGTTCAGCAACGATTCCTAGCAATGGCCGGAATACCTGATTTGACTAGGGATGAATCCAAATGGTTCAGCGATGATTCTTAGTAATGGTTGGAATACCTGACTCTGTCTGGATAATTTAAAAGTTCAGTGATGATTCTTAAAAACGGCTAAAATACCTAACTCGTGGTGGGAAAAGAAAGCAGTTCAGCGATAATTCTTACTAACAGCTAGAATACCTTACGTAAGCTGGGGAAAGAAATTCCACGATGATTCTTAGCAACGGCTTGGAATACCTGACTCTAGAAGGGGAATATATGAAAGTGACAATTCCTAGCAACGACTGGGATGTCTGACTTGTGGGGAATGAAAGGCAACTCAATGACGGTTCCTAGCAACGACTGAAATACCTGGGTTTCTTGGGGGAAAATTGCAAGTTTATTGATGACTCTTAACAACAGTTAGAATATCTGACTCTACTGGGAAAATCCTTAGCAATTGTTGGAAACTTCTGAAATCTGACAAGGACAATCCCTAGCAACGACTGGGGAGGTCGGAAATTGATGAATTGTTCTTGAGCGACAGTTGGGGAGGAAAATTGATTTTTGTGATGAACATCCCTAGCAAAGGTTGGGGAGAAAAATGAGAAATTATTCTTGAGCAAGATTAGAGAGTATACTTATGATGCACTCTTATGCATGTGAAATGCTGATGCATGTTCAGGCTGTTAGGGAATATGCAAATACGAGGCTTACAAATTGTGCCGAGTATTATTGGGCTTTAAGTTTGCTTGGGGAGAGTGAAATGACTTCCCGGCATTGGAATTTATATCTTTTAACATCCAAGCTACGTTTAGGGCAATAATCGGGAATCTTCCTGCTAAGGAATTTCTTGATTGGATCAAGTCCAATGGACTTTGTGGCATTGCGGTGCTTAGGTATACCAAGCATGTTGGACAATGGTTACCTTTAAATACTTTTGGAAGAGAAGTAATTTCACTATTTTCTCTTAAAAGTTTCTTTTTTAGTAAAAGTTGGTTTACCCAAAAATTTAGATGCAATGTTAATTAAGAAAAGTCACACTTCACAAACAAAGTAGGAAAAGTAAAAGTATTGGTCACGTATGATGAAATAAATTTTACTAATAAAAAATGATCCCCAAAAATGGGTGATTTGTACAAGGAAGCAATTTCTAAAAGAGGTGATTGCAAAAAGAAATTGAAAAACTATAATGGCAATAACAATAGCTTGAATTTCCATCATGTTTGATTCTGCTATAATCCTTATGTACTTGGAAGTCCTCAGATCTTGCTTAGGAAGAAAGTAATTGGATTAACCCGCTATAGAGTGTAGAAGATTCTTTACGAAATCTAGCCTCTCGCTTTTTATGAATCCCTAATTTTTGCCTAGACCGACCTTTCGGGTTTTCAGTCTACCGGGATACCCATTTTTGCATAAGCCTCCTTTTCGGGTTTTCAACTTATCGGGTTCTTTCTCTTTTTTTTAAGCATAATATTTTTTGACTGCATTCACATTCATATGGGATAGAAGATCCTCACCATCCATAGTTGTAAGGATTAAGGCTCTTCTAGAGAAAACCTTTCTTACAGCATATGGGCCTTCATAGTTTGGCGTCCATTTTCCCTAGAGTCAGTATGCATCGGCATAATCTTCTTCAAGACTAGGTCTCCATCTTTGAGGCTTCGGGGAAAGACCTTCTTGTCATGTTCCTTCTTGATGCGCTTTTGGTATATCTGGTTATGGCAGATAGATGCCAATCGCTTATCATCAATGAGGTTCAATTGGTCAAATCGGGATTGCACCCACTCGACTTCGTCAAGCTTGACGTCTGTCAAAATCCTTAAGGAAGGAATATATACTTCGATTGATAGGACGATATCCATGGCATATAAAAGAGAGAAGGGGGTTTCCCGATGGAGGTATGTACAGAGGTGCGGTAGCCATGCAATGCGAACAAGAGCATCTCGTTCCGATCTTTATAGGTTTTCACCATCGCTTACACGATTTTCTTGATGTTTTTATTGTCTGCCTCAACAACACCGTTCATTGTTGGTCTATAAGGTCACAAGTTATGGTGTTTGATCTTAAAGCCTTTGCATAGCTCTTTCATTATCTTGTTATTGAGGTTATATCCATTATCAGCAATGATCTTGTTTGGGACCCTATAATGACAAATGATTTCTTTCTTTAGAAAATGAGCCACCACTTGTCTTGCGACCTTGGCGTACGAGACTACTTCCACCCATTTAGTGAAATAGTCTATAGCTACCAAGATGAAGCGATGTACATTCAAGGCAGTTGGCTCAATGCATCCAATCACGTTAATTCCCCTCATGGCGAAAGGCCAAGGTGATGTTAGGATATTGAGTGGTACTAGCGGTATATGGATCTTGTCTCCATAGATTTGGCATTTATGGCACGTTTGGACATGGCGGTAGCATTCAACCTCCATGTTCATCCAATAGTAGTCGACCCTTAAGATTTTCTTCACCATCGTGTGTCCACTGGCATGCGTCCCAAAGGAGCCTTCATGTATTTCCATTATAATTTGGTTTGCCTCTTGTTTGTTCACACATCTAAGCAAAACTGAATCATAATTCCTTTTGTACAATACCTCTCAACTCAAGAAGAACTTGGTTGATAGTTTTTGAAGTTACTTCTTGTCGGTAATGGGTGAATTCTTAGGACATTCTTGGCTTTCTAGAAACTTCATGATGTCATAGAACCAAGGATGGCCATCAGCTTCGTCTTCGACTGCCAAACAATAAACATGCTCGTCCAAGTAGTCATGGTGAAAAGATGATGCTTCATTCTTCCATTTGACCTTAAAGATGGATGAAAGAGTTGCTAAGGTGTCGACCAACTGATTTTTCCTCTCTAGGGATGTGATGGAAGGTAATCTCATCAAAGTACAGGATCAGCTTTAGAACATGCTCCTTGTAAGGGATTAACTTGTAATTTATGGCTTCCCAATCTCCTTTGACTTGGCTGATGACCAAGGCCGAATCTCTGTAGACATCCAAAGTTTTGATCCTAAGATAAATAGTAGTTTCTATACCGAAGATACAAGCCTCGTACTCCGCCATATTGTTGGTACACTCAAAGCACAACCTTGCCGTGAAAGGTAGGTGAAAACCATTTGGGGATGTGATGATTGCCTCAATGCCATTTCCATGAGCGTTAGAAGCTTCATCAAACACAAGTGTCCACCGAGACTCAGGTTCTAGTCCTTCCTCGGGGTATTCAAAGCGCATAGACTGGCAGCCCTCCAAAGGTTTATGTGCAAGATAATCATACAGTTCACTCCCTTTGATAGCTTTTTGAGTGACATGTTGGATGTCGTACTCAGTTAAAGCCATTTGCCAACGAGCTAATCTACTAGTTAGAGTAAGCTTCTAAAATATTACTTGACTGGATCCATCTTGGAGATTAAGAGAGTTGTGTGTGTGTGTGAGCGTGTATTGCCTTAGGTGTTTAGCATCCCAAGCAAGTGCACATCAAGTATTTTCAAGCATCGAATACCTACTCTCACAATCGGTGAACTTCTTGCTTAAGTAATATATTGCAAGCTCTTTTCTTCCAGTTTCGTCATGTTGGCCGATAACACATACCACAGATCCCTCAAGCACTATTACGTACTTGATTAAAGGTCTTCCATTCACACGGGGCATCAAAATCGGAGGTTTTTGTAAGTACTCCTTGATCTTCTCAAAGGCGTTTTGGCAATTGCCGTTCCATATGGTAGCTCGATCCTTGCGAAGTAATTTGAAGATTGGCTCACAGGTGGACGTGAGATGAGATATGAATCGAGCGATGTAATTCAATCTCTCAAGAAAACCTCATACCTCCTTTTTCGTTTTAGGTGCAGGCATAACTTGTATGGCCTTTACCTTTTCAGGGTCTACTTCGATGGCTCGTTGGCTGACGATGAAACCTAACAATTTTCCAGATCTTACCCCAAATGTAAATTTACTAGGGTTGAGTCTCAATTTAAACTTTCTCAAGCGTTCAAATAGCTTCTCTAGATTAACCAAATGCTCCTCTTCAGTTTGGGATTTGGCGATCATATCGTCAACCTACACTTCAATCTATCTATGAATCATATCATGAAATATTGTCACCATTGCACGTTGGTATGTTGCACCAGCGTTCTTTAAGCCAAAGGGCATGACCTTGTAGCAAATAGTTATCCATGGGGTGATGAAGGTTGTTTTCTCCATGTCGTCCGGAGCCATTCTGATTTGGTTCTAACCGGATAACCCATCCATAAAGGAAAATATGGAGAGTTGAGTTGTGTTGTCCACTAGCACATCAATGTGAGGTAGTGGGAAGTCGTCTCTGGGACTTGCTCTATTAAAATCTCTCTAGTCTACAAACATACGCACTTTTCCATCCTTTTTAGGCACGAGCACGACGTTGGCAATCCACTTAGGGTAGTTAGAAACTGCTAGAAAACCTATGTTGAGCTGCTTTTGCACTTCTTCCGTAATCTTCATTTCCTTGTCAAGACGAGTCCTTCTTAGTTTTTTCTTCATAGGAGGAGAGTCTTCTTTGAGGGGTAGATGATGGACTATAATGTTGGTGTCTAGACCGGGCATGTCATGGTAGGACCAAGCGAACACATCCATGTAGTATTGTAGTAGTTTGACCAACTTTGTCTTTACATATTCTTGTAGGGTTGAGCCTATTCTGACCTCTTTAACTTCCTCCTCAGTTCCAAGGTTGACCGCTTCTACCAAATCTTCATGTGGTTGAATGACCTTTGACTCTTGCTTTAGCAGTCGAGCTAACTCCTCGTGGAGTTCACAATCATCCTGACAGTCTTTGTCGGTGTGATTGATTGGATTGTCGAAGTCATACGAGACCATAACAAAGTCGTTATTGGTGGAAATCGAAGGGAAACTGCATGACAAATGATTCAAGATTTTTTTTATTTTGTGAAGGAGAAAAAATGACTAAAAACTTAAATAAAAGTAAGAAAACATTGCCATTTTTGATTTAAGTGAAAAAAAGTAAAAATAAATGAAAAGATAAGAAGCATAATTTGGATGCAAAAAATGATCATTTCATTAATTGATTGATGGAAAATTAACGGGGGCCTACAAATGCTTCCCCCATGCTTTGGGCATATCATGAATTCTTTTTCTTAAAAAGGGAAACAACAAACAGGAAAATTACTTTTCAAACATCGTGACTTCAGGTAACTCAAGTGTGGTCCAATTGGTTAGTTATCGTCCTTCAACCTTCTTGTAAACCAGTCCTTCTTCATCAACCATGATAACTCCTTCTTCTTCCAATGCAGATATTTGACCGTCTACGAGGTGTCTAGTACTTGCAAAGATTTCTGATAAGAGGAGCACTTTTCCCTTTATAGCAATTGGCACTTGTTTCTTCAGATTTTTGGAGTGGTATCCCAAGCCGGTGCGGTCCTTGTTGACAGGTAACTCCAAAACCTTTCCTCAACCTCCAAGGTAACTGCTTTCAATGACAGCCTGAGCGACTCTCCAAGAAATCATCGGAAATTCAACTTTTTTCTTTTCCCCCATGGGGAAACTATTTCTACATTAACAACTTCAAATGACTAGAACGGAATTTCTTGCACCTCACCTTCTCCTTCAACATATCGGAAAGATGCCAAGTGGTGACCATGATGTCCTCCTCTCTTTCAATTACCACGAGCTTGTTATTGACAAAAAATTTCAACCTTTGATGGAGTGTTGATGCGACAACTCTGGCTGAGTGTATCCAAGACCGCGCGAGCAAAAAAATGTAAGAGGGATATATATCCATTACAAAGAAAGTGATAAATAAAGTATGGGGTTCAATCTTTATGGGGAGGTCAACTTCACCAATCACAGTCCTCCTTGAGCCATCAAACACTCTAACAACTAGTTCATTGGGTTTCATGGTAATCCCTTCAATGGTTAGCTTGGATAGAGAACTCTTTGGTAGCACATTAAGGGATGAGTCGGTGTCCACCAAGACCCTAGACATAATGGTGTCTACACATACGATAGAAATGTGTAGGGCCTTATTGTAGTTTCTCCCTTCAAAGGGAAGCTCTTCATCATTAAACCCCAAACTTTTACTAGAAGAGATGTTATTGACTACACCCTCTAACTGACAAATAAATATTTCTTGTGGTACATGGGCAACCTTCAAGAATTTTACTAAGGCGTCCCTATGTGCCTCAGAGCATATTAGCAAATACAGTATTGAGATCTTCGATAGGGTCTGGTTGAGTTGGTCAACCACGTTATAGTCGCTTTTCTTAATGATGCACAAGAATTCCTCCACCTCACTAGTAGGTAAGGAATTTTTCCTTTGATGATCATTTTCAACTTGTTTGCCTTTCTCTTGATTAGAAGTGCCGCCATTGTCAATTACGGTAGGTACAAGTGCAAATATCCTTCCACTCCTCGTTACTCCACCGGTTCCGGTTATGTCTACCATTGGCACATTAGAAGCTACTGGCTCTTCTTGCACTTTCTGTCCGTGGATATAGACAGTTGAGTCATAGATCCAAGGAACTGATTTCGTGTCATTAAAGGATCGGTGTTGGGACAATTATCACCATGGGAGCAACTGGATTGTTGGAGATAGTCATGGGGGATAGATCGTACGGGATTAGAAGAGGTTGGACTTGGTCGTAAGGGATATTCAAAGCTGACACGTCTTCATTAGACGATAAATGCTTCACTACCAAGATTCCTTGGTTCATTAATCCTTGGATAATAGTCTTCAAAACTTCACATTGTTGGGGGTTAATTAAACAATGCTCACAGTTAGCACTACAGACAGGAAACGAGTCATTCTTCATCAAAACATTATTTATATCAATGAGGGGAGTCTTCAATTCGTCCAATCGGGACAATAATCTTTTCTTCTCTTCAACTTCTATCATATTCACATACAGATTATTATATGGCGGAATTGGATTTTTGTTCACATTCAGACCATTAGGCGCAAACGTGATTACCTTTGAGTCTATCAAATCTTGGACTTTATACTTCAAGGCTTTGCAGTTTTCAATAGAATGATCGGGAGCGCCGGAATGAAACTCACATTGCGAATTTACATCATATCTTGAAGGAAGAGTCATGGGTGAAATCGTGGGTGGAAGCTCAAACTCTCTTAACTGCATGGGAACAAGATCAAATCTTATTTCGGGATGTCATTTTCGTTGTTGTTATTATTGTTGTTATTGATGATAATGTTGTTATTGCTATTGTGGTTGATGATATAGAGTAGGTTATTGTTGTACTCGTTGATCAATTGGAATTATAAACGGTTGTTGTTGTTGAACTGGCGCTACGGCGGCTACTTGTTGGTAAGGTGCACGGTATGTCGACGCCCTTCCCCTAACAATGGTGGTTGCATTTGTTTTACCTTCACGCTTCTTACCATAAGCTACAAATGGTTTATTCACAACACCAGAGGTGCTTGTAGAGTTCTGAATCTTTCCCATCTTGATCATATTCTCTATTCTTTCACCAGCTAAGACCAAATTAGAGAAACCGGAGGACGTACTCCCTACAATCCCGTCCAAGTACGGGCCTTGCAGATTACCCATAAACATTTCTACCAATTCACACTCCAACAATGGATGATGTACCCTTGTCGCAAGTTCTCTCCACTGTTGTGCATACTCTTTAAAAGTCTCTTCGAACTTTTGAGTCAGATTTTGCAGCAGGGTGCAATTGGGCGCCATATGAGTATTATATTGGTAGTGTTTAAGGAATTCCTCAACCATTTCCCTCCATATCCAAATATGAGTTCCTTCCAATTGCATATACCATTGTAGAGACGCTCTACTCAATGAGTCTTGGAAGAAATGCATGAGAAGTCTGTCATCGTTGGAGTAACCGTCCATCTTTCGGTAATAGGCTCGAATATGTGTCCTAGGGTCATTGGCTCCTTTGTACATTTCAAAGTCGGGTACTTTGAACTTGACAGGGATGAACATATCGGGGACAAGACACATCTCTGCAACGTTGATACCTAAAGCCTCAAAGTCTTCCATTTCTTTTAACTTCTCTTCAATATCCCACACCTTCTCTTCTACCTCGTTGGACGAGGGATCAAAAGCGTCATAGGCAGAGTCAGCTCACGAACTAAAATAGGCATCTTACTGATCGTCAACTTTAATAACCAGAGGGTTAAGAACAGGTGGAGGGACACCGCCGGGTGAACCCATAGGAATCTGGACAGGGATGTTGCCATGAGGAGGCATGTGATTCTCTACAGGAATGGTATTAGGAGTGGCAACAGAAGCATGGGCTCGTTGATTCATCTCCTCTTGTATCTTGGCCATAATCTCTTGACCACGAGCGACGACTTGGATGATCTCCATCATTTGTCCTATTTGTGCTTGCATTTGGGATACTTCTTCGTGGAGTGCAACATGGTTTTGCTCTAATTGGTCCATAATAGCTTGCTGATTGCAGCGAGTGTTGTAGTGGTGCCGGGAAGTCAGTTTGTTATGTCGGTTTTTGTTGAAGAAAGGGTGAATGATGAGTTTTTTTGTTTTTTGTTTTGAAAATGCGAATGATTCATGAATGTTTTTTTGTGTGTTTTATTAATGCAAAGTTCTTTAGTTATTCGTGTTCTTTATTGCGAGAAATACTTAACAATTTATTGTTGCAATCAAGAATAAAGATGTACACACTGAGTGAATCATAACGAAGCTTCATTCATCCTTTGAAGGGAATAATACAAGTACAAGTACATTAGAAATTGCAAAATACAAGTTGTTGAAATGAAACAAACATGCAAACTAAATGCCAAACCTAAAGGTTATCTGTAGCACCTCAAATTTGCACCTATCATTGTACATATCATATCATATTAGGTCATAGCATATCATGATACATTGCATAGCATTTGCATTGTCCTCAGTTGCCTCAAGTGCAAGCAATCAAGAATTAGGTCAAACTGATCAGGAGATCAGTCAACCAATCAAGCAAAGGTGTTTCTCAAGGAATCAAAGCCCTAGGGTTTGTCCAACAAGTTCACATGTCTTGGAGTATCATTGGAAGTGTTCAAGTCAAGGGTTGAAGGCTCAGAGGTCAGCAGTCAATGCACAGGCAGGCAGAAACCCTAGAAAGTCAACAATCAGTCAAAGCAGTGGATGGTGGCCATTCTTGTGGAATTTGGGCACCATGGTCAATAATCAAGAATCCATACAACTTGGGACATCATTTGAAGTCAAGGCCTCAAGGAATTAGGGTTTGGAATTCATCAGAAGTACTTCAGTCATCCAAAACCCTAGAAAAGTCAAAGTTGGTCAACTGTGATTGATTTTATGGTTTTGATGGATGGAAATGGTTTGAGAGAGCTTATTCATGTCTTAATAGACCTTATATGTCATGGCAATCAACATCATGGAAGAATTTGAAGCAAATCAGAAAATTTCCCAAAATAGAAACTGGACCTGTAATTTCAACTGCCAAAAATGGAAACTTCTTGATCCTCAACTTGCATCATGACACAAGCTTCAAATGAATTTTTGCCCAACATAAAAGTTGAAGGTCTTGTTCTCCCATTTTCAAAAAGTCCAAGAACTCTCAAATCCCATGTGTGGTTGTCAAGATATGATCAATTCATTTTCATCAATTTGTGAACTTCAAAGAGGCATATCTCTCAAACCATAAGGCCAAATTTGGTGGGGTTTTTTCCTACAAACCACATTTTTCATCCTCTTTCCAAAAATATAAATTTCACCCTCCAAAACCATGCCAATCAAAATGGCATTTTTTGACCTTTTCCATTTAAAATCAAGTTTGACCCAAAGTTGACTTTTTGATTCTTTGACTTTTTCTCACTTTGGCCAATTGGAAATGCTTGGAAACATCATTTGTGATTTGTCTAGAGCTTAAAATCATCATCATACCACCATTATATCATCAATTTTGGACCAAATGCAAAATTGGCATTTCTTGCAAATGAAGTCATAAGAGCAAAGCAAGCTGGCCGTTCCATTTAGAGACTACAAACAGCAATTATGTTAGTCATGAGCAGCTGGTTTAAAGCCCAATTCGTGTACAGTTCACACCTCTCTTTTCACTTATGTGCATTTTAGCATTTTTGCATTTTGGATTCATTAAGTTAAAACTTGATTAGCATGTTATTAGGCATTGTTAAACAGATGATATAAGCTTCATTTCTGTTCATTTCCACAACCCTAGAGCAGCCTTTGCATACCAGAACCCTCCCTTTCTCTCATCTTGCAATTTTGCATTTGTGAAAATTCTGACCAAAACTTCAAGAGCCATCGAGCCAGCTTACATTTCTTCGCCATCCAAGCACCATTCCAAGCTTTCCCACCATCAATCACTAGCTGGAAACCCCTTTGTGTTGCTGCTACATGAAGCTACCAACAATGGCAAACATTGATTCAGGTTATCTCATGCATTTGTGAGTGAAAACAGCTTCACCATCTACCATTCCAAGGCCAAAAGAGTATCTGTTTCAACCTCTAGCAACCAGAAAACCACACTTTCACTCAGCTCTTCAAATCTGGTTGGTTTTTCGATTTCTTTGTTTCTTAAAACTATTGCCTGTTCCTCATAGATCTTCACTCCCTGAGCATTAGGAACTTCGAATGGTTTAAAATGATTGATTATGGCATGAGATATTTGGAAATAAAGTTTTGTGTTCAATGACATTTGTGCTCGATGCATGCTATCCAACGTGTTTCAATGAATTTTGCTTATGGATTTGTGATGTTTATGCCTTGCTGAATCGATTGCCATGTTTAATTTGGATTTCTGGGTGATTTAATTTTGAGTGCATGATGATGATGAAGTTGATACCCTGTTCATAAGCTTCAACTCTGCCCAGAATTTGCTTGATTAATCTTTGTTTTGGTTGTTGGTTAATGTTATGTAATGGTAGTGTTCATAGGCTGTACTTGATTGTTGATGTTGGTTGTGTTTTATTGTTCATAATTTTTGGTCGAATTGCATGATGAACATTTGTTGATGAATGCATGATGCTGCTCTTCTAAAACCCCAAGGTTGCACAGAAATATTGAACATGATTAGCTGCTGTTGCTGTTTGTTGCATGAACATTTTGATTGCGTTGCCATTTGTTTTGTATCATTGTGTTTGATTCCATTTTGCCACGATGAATGATGATGAATGCATGTTGCTGTTGGTAGAAACCCTAACTTGCACGAGCTAAACCCAGAACATTGAAATGCCATTGGCCGAGTTACTGTTTCATTGGCTGGTAGCCAATCATAACATTTCAATTGCCTTGCCAAAACGCTGCAGTTTAGTTAAGTGGCACACTTATTTACAACTTTGCCACTGTGTTGACCATGTTTGACTCGTTTGCCATATATTGTGATCATGTTACATCCAATTATTTCCTCATCTTCAAAAATTAATTTCTCACTCAATTTTCATCCAAAAATCATGAGAATTTTTCCATCATGTTCATGAATGTGTCTAGTATTTGATTTTGATTTTTAATCATTTTTTTCATTGGCTGGATTTTAATTGGCAATTGTTTCCCCAACATGTATGCATAAATGATATCTCTTGCCATTTCAATTGTGAAATACTCATGATGCATCCTTTGCCTTTGAAATTTTTTGTGGAGAAACTAGACACATTGAACTTCATTTTGATATAAAGTTTGTGGATTTCCCATTTGTGGTTTGCTGGATATGAATTTTTGAAGTCATGTGTTACATTTGGTGTCACAACATGAACATGTATTTTCCCAATTTTGTTTGACATGCTTCCTTGCATCCAAATGATCCAATTTTTTGCATGAGCCATCCTTTACATGTCTAGTTGGTGTATGAATTTTCTTGGATTTAATATTGCTGTTTTCCATTTGATTTTGAATTTTCTTCCCTGCCTAGTCCATGGTTGACTTTTTGTGCTATATGTTGCCAAATCATTTGGGAAATCCTCATACCATATTGTATGATCATGAAATTTCATATGTGATAACTAGACATCTTGAGCTTTGCATTGGTGTTAATCTCATTCATTTCTCTTCTGTTTTCAATTTGATATGATTTTTTGAAGTTGACCCATGTTTGTTGACCTTCATTGTGCATGCTTAAATTTGGTTTGACTTCTTGATTTTCATTGACTGCCTTCCTCTCATCCAAATGCCATGAAATTTGACATGCTTTCCATGCTAGATGTTAGGATTGAGTGTGATTTATTTGGTGATTTTTGAAATTGTTTGAGTTGACTTTTGATGCAAGTCATTCTGTTGACTTTTTTGTGCTTTCATTTGCCATGCCTTGCCTTCTTTTGCTTATAAGTTGATGATGATGCATGATGTGATTGTGAATCCAATTGAGATAGCTTCTTAAATGTTTGACCTTGACTTTGGTTGACTTTTCTTTGCTGTTTTGACTTTTTCTTTCATCTTTGACCCTAGGCTAGCCCTAGTGGTCTTTTGAGCTCACAATTGAGTTTTTGTTTCAGGTTAAGCACCAATGCCTCAAAGATCATTCAAACTTGTTTGAACTTGATTGTTTACCATGTGCTAACCTTTGTTTTGTAGGTGTGACTCATGTGTTTGAGTCTTATGCCTTGCACAGTTGACCATCTGTGTTGACTGTTTACCAATTCCTTTTGATTTAAACTTTTGAACTGTTTGCTGATTGTTTTGACTTTTTCAGGTACTTTAGTTGCTTAAGTTCTCTGAACTTGCTTTGCTTTGCTTTTAGCAACTTGCTTGAGGTATAATCTCTTTTACTTCATGTAGTCTGGAGACCCGGTCTGTTATTTGACCGGGCAAACTGTCTGAAGCCCTCCTTAAGAGGCCATGTTTGTGTATGTTTAAAATTGTCCCAAGCAGGAAAAGTCCTTCAAGAAAGGCAATTGGTGGAAGGTAGGGATATGCAATCTATCCCCCACTACTCTTGTTGTGTCATCCCTCTGCTCACACTGCTGTGTGTTGATGCATTGGGATACAAACCCAAGATCTTGTACAAAGTGTACAGTGTCAGAGTCTTCGAGTATAGAAGGGTTCCCACTTTCTGGACCCATGCTCATTTGTCTATTAGCTCTCCCTGGCCAGGGATAAGAGCTGTGAGGTCTCATCCTCACTTCATCCTTTCATCTGCTTCACCTTAGCCTCTCAATGGCAAGGTTAAGAGCACACTTACCCCATTTCCAGAGGTTTGTTTGTTGAGGTTGATATGACCCCTCAACTAAAACCTAACCCTTGTGTGAGCCTCTTGTGTGCATATAGTGTGTGCTACCTGTGCTTTTGTTTGTTTGACTTGTTTGCTTTCGCCCTCGTTGCGATCCTTTCTCTCGCCCTCGTTGCGATCGACCCTTTTCCTTTCTCTCGCCCTCGTTGCGATCGAGACTTTCCCTTTCTCTTGCCCTAGTTGCAATCGAGTCTTTTTTCCCTGCCGGCCGAACTACGGCAACTCTGATTCTCATGTTCAGGTGAGATACGTAGGCACGAGACGCGATGTCTTGCCGAGTTTGACTAACCACTAACATCTAATTCTTTTCTCTCGCCCTTGTTGCGATTGAGACCTCCCCTTTCTCTTGCCCTAGTTGCAATCGAGACCCTTGCTTCCTGTGCAAGCCTTGTCTAGGATAGGTTGGCCCTCGTGCCATTTAGCTAGAAACCTTAACTTAGGGTTGACTTTGCATGACAACATCTAGGCTCGAGTCGTAGTCTCCCTAGAGTTGTGTCTCCCTCTGTTATCTGGTTAGGCTAGATCCTTGTCCCTGCGTAGGGGAACTACATCGCCCTGATCTTCACACCAGATGAAGTATGTAGGCAGGAGATTGAGCTGATCTCTCCGGGCGTCTTTTCTTTTCTTTTGGTGTTTGTTTGACAGTTATAGGCTGAGTCCTCGACTCCCTATCTATCTGTTGTGTTGTTTAGGTTCGGATGCTGATGTAAGTCCAGCAATTGGCAGTCGGGCTCCATGTTTGCTTGTGTTTTGTTTGTTTGTGCGCGTGTCAGCCGAGCTACGAATGCTCTGATTCTTCTCTCGTCCGAGAAGATACGTATGCATAGGATGCGACATCCTAGCGAGCATGTGTTGTTTCCCCAGTCCGAACTACTTCGACTCTGATGTCTATGCCTGATAGACTAAGTAGGCCCAGGATGCGACATCCTGCCGAGTCAGTTTCAGTCAGTCTATTTCGTTTCTTTCAGCCAGTGTGTGTGTGTTTGAGCAGTGTTTAGCAACCATTTTCCTTCCTTGTGTGCGTGGATCCCGTAGAGTACTACGGATGCGTAGGGTGCCTAACACCTTCCCTTCGCATAACCGACTCCCGAACCCATTCTCTTTGGTCGCGAGACCATGTTCTTTCCTAGGTTTACTTCGAGCGTTTCCTTTCCCTCTTTTGGGATAAATAACGCACGGTGGCGGCTCTGTTGTTTCTTTCTTTTCCCGCCGGTTTTTCGCGTGATGCGACAGCTGGCGACTCTGCTGGGGATATAGAGAAGTTGACCTATGCTGGTCCATCTTCCCTGAGCGAGTCTCTCCTAGCGCTCTCTAGGTTAGGGTTTTGGTTGCTTTCTGCTTGTTGTATTCTATTGCATTCATTGTATATATGTACATTTATTGATTGCATTGATTATGTGCATTAATGTTTGCATTCATATTCATCATTTGTTGGTGTCTGGGCTGGTTGTTTGTTTTCTCTGTGTGGGGGGGGGAGTCAGTTGAGGTAAAAGGTCCAATACCCAGACCATGAGTGAAATCTAGGATGACTAGGAATAGAGTGATTCATGGGAAGCGGGTGGTATGGCGCCACTTAGCGGAACATTGATATCACGAGCAGTTCAGACCCTGGTGGGATACTGTCGTTACATACTTCGGGTGTGTATATGACAGTATTTCTGCGAAAGGTTATTTATGCTGCGTTTCTCTCAGCTTTACCCTGGCCTAGACTACACCCGTGAGTGGGGAAGGGTTATTCATTACAGGTACCGTTGGTGACTCCTGGTACTGATGGTGACTTTGAATTCTGGACATCTATTTCTGGACGCCGGAGGTTTGATCCTGGTTTTGATCGGAGGGTTTCGTTTATTTCGGATCCCTGGGCTGAATTTGTGGGTACTCGCTCAGATGGTGACTCAGTTCTCCAGACTTGGGTTTAGATGCCAGCTCCTCAGATGACTTTGGGGTTTCAGATGGTTCCTCAGATGCCAGTTCCTGCCAGTTGTGGCTCCATCATTTGCATCATAGCATGTTTATTTTCAAAAAAATAATGATGCATGAAAAAAGAAAAAAAGTTAACTCGCATACGCATATCCTTTATCAGGATCATTCATGACAAAATAATACCCATATCATGCATATCATGCACATATCATCCTTGCATTGCAGACGTGCTTGGGAGAGACTTCTCACTTTGGGTTTTGACTGAGACAGGATTGTTGATCACCGTCCGCACCACGACCAGACTCAATCATCAGAAGATTATGGATCAGGTTCAAGCAGAATTGGCCGAGATGAGGGCAAACATGGCCCAGTTCATAACAACGATGCAAGGGGTCGTTCAGGGGCAAGAGGAGCTGCGTGCCTTAGCTCAGAGACTGGAAGCCGTGATTCCACCAGTCCGCCGTACTCCACCAGTGGATGTACCCGTTCATGAGAATGCTGCGGTCACTATTCTCGTTGATGATTGTGCCGTGGGTGATGAATTGAGGGGGATCAAAATCAGTGAACAGCCTCTTGCTGCAGAGACTGTTAATGTCAGAGCAACCCACGCTCCGGTTCGCCATCCTGGCTCTTCAAGTTCTTCCGGTTCTAAGAAGACATACTCTGGGGCACCCAGAAGGGGAGAGGATGAAACAAATGCTGTGCACCGTCGAAGGAGTGCAAACAGGGGACCATATCGTCAGGTCGCCGCTGTGACTATTCCAGCCACTCAAACTCAACAGCAACAGAGAAAATCAGCTCAGCAGCATCAGCGTCAGCAACATCATCCTCAGCAGCAGGCTTCCCAGCCTCACGATGGTAATCAAGCTGGTACAAGTAATGGGAGGAAGGAGATCATTTTTGATCCAATCCCCATGTCCTACGCCGAACTGTATCCCTCTCTGATAGAGCGGAACTTGATTACGCCCAGAGACCCGCCGCCCATACCTGTCAACCCTCGGTGGTGGTATAGGCCTGAACAGCATTGTGTGTATCACTCGGGTGCTCCTGGTCATGACGTGGATAGTTGTTTCCAGCTGAAGATGAAGGTTCAAGACCTTGTGAGGTCAGGTATTCTGATTTTGGAAGACTTAGGTCCCAATGCTAATCGAGCTTGAAGATAACAAGTCCTGGGCTGGCGCCGACTTTTTCTTCAGAAGGGTTGTTCAGAAAAGCAGAAGTAGCTAATGCAAGAAATACTGACAGTTGTCATCCCCGGCGGGATCTATCACAATTGGGTCACTGTGGGCTTTCCTACAGTTTTTCATAAGTCAGAGCAATAATCACTTTGTTTAAAAACCCTTCTCCCACGCCAAAAGGAGAAGTGATGGCATTGTTGGCAACATTTTGTGCAATGATATTTTCATTCAAATAAATTCATGTTAAACATTTGTTTTTCCATTTGTTTTCCCTTTTCACTTTTGCATGAAATTGGTGATCACAAAAAACCTTAAAAAAAAAAAACAAGAATAAAAGCAATCTTTTCATCTGCATAACGATTGTCTTGTTTGTTTTTCAAAAAGCTTTTCATCTCTAAATCATTATGCAGGTTGTTTCTCAAACCCATTGAACATAGTGATCGGACGTCATCTCCCAATTTTGAATTCCCTGTATCCGAAGCGGACGAAGATGATGTTGAAGGGATTCCTGACGAGATTTCCCGACTTCTTGAGCAAGAAAAGAAGATCACTCAGCTGCATCTCGAGAATCAGCAGAACAGCCAACTGGGGCATTATCAAAAAAAAAAGAAAGAAAAAAAAAGAAAAAAAAAAGAAAAAAAGAAAGAGGAGGGTGCAAAACCAAATCAAAAGAAATCCAAATCAAAAGAAAAAGAAACAAAGAAAGAAACAAAAAATAGCACCCTCAAAGTCCCAAGTTGGCTGATGCTGAATTCAATCGAAAAGAAGAGATCAACTGCCATGTAGCATGGTCAGTTACATCAGCAGAGAGTGATGAAAGCATTCGACAAGAAGGTCAAGTCTCGAGTTCTGAGAAAAGGACCGTGTGCTCAAGAAAGTTTTGTCTTTCGTGCCCGATTCCAGGGGCAAGTGAACCCCCAAGCTATGAATGTCCATATGTTGTCAAGAGAGCCTCTTCAGGCAATGTTTTGACACTTACAACAATGGGTGGAGAAGTTCACTCGTCCTGTGAATTCTGATGCAGTCAAGAAATACTTCGCCTAAAACAAAGAAAAAAAGCAAAAGCTCGCTAAGTCGAACACCCCAAAGGGCGACTTAGGCAAAAAGGAGCGTCTCGGTGGATTGAAAACCCGAAAGGGCGATCCAGGCAAAAGTTAGAGACATTGAAAAAAGAATTCGCATCCCGCTAGATTGAGCACCTCACACTGGGGCAATCTAGGCAAAAATTAGGGATTTGGCAAGTAACTGCATCTTGACAAGACTGTGCTGTACATCTGTCATCCGTCAGGGATTCTCGATTCATCGTCGACTGAAGCTTTGAATACATCGAAAATTCAGAATGGTAGAGGAAAGGTCATTATGTTCAATGTAGCCCTCTCCAATATATATCACCGATTTCAAATTTGTACAGATCTATGGAGTCTCGCCCTTTGCAGACTACCATTCCATTACATCAATTTGAGCTTTTATCTAATTATTTGCACTCTTATTTGTTTTTATTCAACAAATGTTTTGCATGTTTTAATTGATAAAGTATCATTGTTTTCAAAATAAACAAATTTTTCAAAAAAAAACTGTTCTTAAACAAAGTGAACGTTCACAATGATGGAAGGATACTTAGGAGACCCACAGTGCTCTCCCGAGGGTGGTATGATTACCAACAGGTAAGACAATTGTTCGTATCTCGAGCATGACTGTATCTTTGTCCTGCAGAACCTTGTATGGTTTCTCCTCAGCAAGGTTGCTCATTGCAGTGTTGGTTGAAGTTGTTCATCTTCATGTTCCCGGCAGTACAGATTCTTCCTCCAAATCCCTGTTAGCTCTATTGTGGGGCATCCCCAGTAGAGTGCTGTTTGAGCCCTATCGTGGGGCATCCCCAGCAAGTTTGCTGTTTTGGACATTATTGTGGGGCAGCTCCCCTAGCAGAGCGTTTACTGAAGACTTCAACTTTCGCCTCTCCAGCAGGCCAGTCTTCCTCTCCACCAGCACGGGTGTTTTTCTTTGAAGATTCAGTATCCGGTGGATTGATGTCCCAGTAATCCGACATTCTCTCAGATAGATCCCCGAGTGGAGCGGGTTTCAGTGAAATACATCTCCAGCAGTAATTCTCCTACATATGGATTGGTTGGGCCGTCCCTAGTAGAGTAGAATTATTCACTCCAGCAGAGTTCATCCTACCAGTGGATTGGACGAGTTCCTATAGTAGACTGATATTTGCATCCCCGGCTGAGTTGATTCTACCTATAGTCGGCATGGGTCACCCCCAGCGGAATAACAGATATTCTCCAAGCAGAGTTTATCCTATCCGAGGATTGGTTGGGTCTTCTTTCCGGTGAAGTCGCTTTGCTATTCCCCCAAGCAGAGTTCCCCGCAGAGTTTCCTCAGTCAGAGTGTCCCCACAGAGTTGGAATGTCTGATCTTTTTGGCTCCCTAGCCAGGGTTCATTTGCATTTTGCATGTAGTGATCATTGCATCTTCAAAAAAATCGCGTAGCATTTCCATTCCTAAATGGAACATTACGCTATAGAAAAATTCAAACATATGCATTCATGTGTTCGAAACCCCATCAGACCGTATCCCCTGCAGAGACGGATTTTTTGTTCAACCTGTACAACGCATTTGCTACAGTTGCTCCAGTCAGCATGTGGTGTCCCCAAGAGGTTTATTTCCTCACCTGTTGGTGACAGAAAGTTTGTTTCTCCCCAGTGAGACCCCCTGCAAGTGTTCAGCCTAGCCCTGTCATCTTGAGAATATCAATACCCCGTCAGCACCTGCGTAAGTGTCTGGTCTTCTTTGGTGTCGGTAAACACCATCTTTTGGTGATTTCCAGTCATGCGTAAGTGTCTGGTCTTCTTTGGTGTCGGTAAACACCATCTTTCGGTGATTTCCAGTCATGCGTAAGTGTCTGGTTTTCTTTTGATGTCTGTAAACATCATCTTTCGATGTTCGTAACATCGTTATCCCTTCCCTAGTGAAGATTTCTCCTCTCCGTTGGTGTCGATAAACGTCGAGTTTTTCCTATTCGTCCTATGACGTCTAGTTGTACCCTCCCCATGTGGATTTACCTCTCCGTTGGTTTCGATAAACGTTGAGTTTTTCCCAGTCGTCCGTTGACGTCTGGTTGTTTTTCTCTTATTCCCATTCATCTGTAAATGTCTGGTTGATCCTTTTGGTGTCTGTAAACATCATCTTTCGATGTCTGTAAACGTCGAGTTTTCTCCCATTCATCCGTTGATGTCTGGTCGAGCCTTCCCATTCATCTGTAAATGTCTGGTTGATCCTTTTGGTGTCTGTAAACATCATCTTTCGATGTCTGTAAACGTCGAGTTTTCTCCCATTCATCCGTTGATGTCTGGTCGAGCCTTCCCATTCATCTGTAAATGTCTGGTTGATCCTTTTGGTGTCTGTAAACATCATCTTTCGATGTCTGTAAACGTCGAGTTTTCTCCCATTCATCCGTTGATGTCTGGTCGAGCCTTCCCATTCATCTGTAAATGTCTGGTTGATCCTTTTGGTGTCTGTAAACATCATCTTTCGATGTCTGTAAACGTCGAGTTTTCTCCCATTCATCCGTTGATGTCTGGTCGAGCCTTCCCATTCATCTGTAAATGTCTGGTTGATCCCTTTGGTGTCTGTAAACATCATCTTTCGATGTCTGTAAACGTCGAGTTTTTCCTGGTCGTCCCCAGTTGTTTACCTCTCCGTTGGTCTTGGTAAACGTTGAGTTTTTCCCATGTCGTCCGTTGACGTATGGTTGTATCCCTTCCAGTCATTCATTAATGTCTGGTTACCTCTCCGTTGGTTTCGATAAACGTCGAGTTTTTCCTGGTCGTCCCCAGTTGTTTACCTCTCCGTTGGTCTTGGTAAACGTTGAGTTTTTCCCATGTCGTCCGTTGACGTATGGTTGTACCCTTTCCAGTCATTCATAATGTCTGGTTACCTCTCCGTTGGTTTCGATAAACGTCGAGTTTTTCCTGGTCGTCCCCAGTTGTTTACCTCTCCGTTGGTCTTGGTAAACGTTGAGTTTTTCCCATTTCGTCCATTGACGTATGGTTGTATTCCTCCCAGTCATTCATAATGTCTGGTTACCTCTCCGTTGGTTCCGATAAACGTTGAGTTTTTCCTAGTTGTCCGTCGGCAGCTAGTTGTGATTTTCTTTTCCCATTCATCGTCGTTGCGATGTCTGGATGTGGCCGTACTCTTTGAAAACAAAAACCCAAAAAAAATATACCCAGTAATAAATCCCAGTGGACGTTTCCATTGGTGGATTCCAGTCGGTGCAAATTTCTACGGTTCTTTAGTATTCAATCCCTGTTTACCCTGAAAGTCTGACAGCCATCGCTATCATCCATTCGGGTTCCCAGCTGATTGAATAGGGGCAGCTGTAGCACCTCAAATTTGCACCTACCATTGTACATATCATATCATATTAGGTCATAGCATATCATGATACATTGCATAGCATTTGCATTGTCCTCAGTTGCCTCAAGTGCAAGCAATCAAGAATTAGGTCAAACTGATCAGGAGATCAGTCAACCAATCAAGCAAAGGTGTTTCTCAAGGAATCAAAGCCCTAGGGTTTGTCCAACAAGTTCACATGTCTTGGAGTATCATTGGAAGTGTTCAAGTCAAGGGTTGAAGGCTCAGAGGTCAGCAGTCAATGCACAGGCAGGCAGAAACCCTAGAAAGTCAACAATCAGTCAAAGCAGTGGATGGTGGCCATTCTTGTGGAATTTGGGCACCATGGTCAATAATCAAGAATCCATACAACTTGGGACATCATTTGAAGTCAAGGCCTCAAGGAATTAGGGTTTGGAATTCATCAGAAGTACTTCAGTCATCCAAAACCCTAGAAAAGTCAAAGTTGGTCAACTGTGATTGATTTTATGGTTTTGATGGATGGAAATGGTTTGAGAGAGCTTATTCATGTCTTAATAGACCTTATATGTCATGGCAATCAACATCATGGAAGAATTTGAAGCAAATCAGAAAATTTCCCAAAATAGAAACTGGACCTGTAATTTCAACTGCCAAAAATGGAAACTTCTTGATCCTCAACTTGCATCATGACACAAGCTTCAAATGAATTTTTGCCCAACATAAAAGTTGAAGGTCTTGTTCTCCCATTTTCAAAAAGTCCAAGAACTCTCAAATCCCATGTGTGGTTGTCAAGATATGATCAATTCATTTTCATCAATTTGTGAACTTCAAAGAGGCATATCTCTCAAACCATAAGGCCAAATTTGGTGGGGTTTTTTCCTACAAACCACATTTTTCATCCTCTTTCCAAAAATATAAATTTCACCCTCCAAAACCATGCCAATCAAAATGGCATTTTTTGACCTTTTCCATTTAAAATCAAGTTTGACCCAAAGTTGACTTTTTGATTCTTTGACTTTTTCTCACTTTGGCCAATTGGAAATGCTTGGAAACATCATTTGTGATTTGTCTAGAGCTTAAAATCATCATCATACCACCATTATATCATCAATTTTGGACCAAATGCAAAATTGGCATTTCTTGCAAATGAAGTCATAAGAGCAAAGCAAGCTGGCCGTTCCATTTAGAGACTACAAACAGCAATTATGTTAGTCATGAGCAGCTGGTTTAAAGCCCAATTCGTGTACAGTTCACACCTCTCTTTTCACTTATGTGCATTTTAGCATTTTTGCATTTTGGATTCATTAAGTTAAAACTTGATTAGCATGTTATTAGGCATTGTTAAACAGATGATATAAGCTTCATTTCTGTTCATTTCCACAACCCTAGAGCAGCCTTTGCATACCAGAACCCTCCCTTTCTCTCATCTTGCAATTTTGCATTTGTGAAAATTCTGACCAAAACTTCAAGAGCCATCGAGCCAGCTTACATTTCTTCGCCATCCAAGCACCATTCCAAGCTTTCCCACCATCAATCACTAGCTGGAAACCCCTTTTGTGTTGCTGCTACATGAAGCTACCAACAATGGCAAACATTGATTCAGGTTATCTCATGCATTTGTGAGTGAAAACAGCTTCACCATCTACCATTCCAAGGCCAAAAGAGTATCTGTTTCAACCTCTAGCAACCAGAAAACCACACTTTCACTCAGCTCTTCAAATCTGGTTGGTTTTTCGATTTCTTTGTTTCTTAAAACTATTGCCTGTTCCTCATAGATCTTCACTCCCTGAGCATTAGGAACTTCGAATGGTTTAAAATGATTGATTATGGCATGAGATATTTGGAAATAAAGTTTTGTGTTCAATGACATTTGTGCTCGATGCATGCTATCCAACGTGTTTCAATGAATTTTGCTTATGGATTTGTGATGTTTATGCCTTGCTGAATCGATTGCCATGTTTAATTTGGATTTCTGGGTGATTTAATTTTGAGTGCATGATGATGATGAAGTTGATACCCTGTTCATAAGCTTCAACTCTGCCCAGAATTTGCTTGATTAATCTTTGTTTTGGTTGTTGGTTAATGTTATGTAATGGTAGTGTTCATAGGCTGTACTTGATTGTTGATGTTGGTTGTGTTTTATTGTTCATAATTTTTGGTCGAATTGCATGATGAACATTTGTTGATGAATGCATGATGCTGCTCTTCTAAAACCCCAAGGTTGCACAGAAATATTGAACATGATTAGCTGCTGTTGCTGTTTGTTGCATGAACATTTTGATTGCGTTGCCATTTGTTTTGTATCATTGTGTTTGATTCCATTTTGCCACGATGAATGATGATGAATGCATGTTGCTGTTGGTAGAAACCCTAACTTGCACGAGCTAAACCCAGAACATTGAAATGCCATTGGCCGAGTTACTGTTTCATTGGCTGGTAGCCAATCATAACATTTCAATTGCCTTGCCAAAACGCTGCAGTTTAGTTAAGTGGCACACTTATTTACAACTTTGCCACTGTGTTGACCATGTTTGACTCGTTTGCCATATATTGTGATCATGTTACATCCAATTATTTCCTCATCTTCAAAAATTAATTTCTCACTCAATTTTCATCCAAAAATCATGAGAATTTTTCCATCATGTTCATGAATGTGTCTAGTATTTGATTTTGATTTTTAATCATTTTTTCATTGGCTGGATTTTAATTGGCAATTGTTTCCCCAACATGTATGCATAAATGATATCTCTTGCCATTTCAATTGTGAAATACTCATGATGCATCCTTTGCCTTTGAAATTTTTTGTGGAGAAACTAGACACATTGACCTTCATTTTGATATAAAGTTTGTGGATTTCCCATTTGTGGTTTGCTGGATATGAATTTTTGAAGTCATGTGTTACATTTGGTGTCACAACATGAACATGTATTTTCCCAATTTTGTTTGACATGCTTCCTTGCATCCAAATGATCCAATTTTTTGCATGAGCCATCCTTTACATGTCTAGTTGGTGTATGAATTTTCTTGGATTTAATATTGCTGTTTTCCATTTGATTTTGAATTTTCTTCCCTGCCTAGTCCATGGTTGACTTTTTGTGCTATATGTTGCCAAATCATTTGGGAAATCCTCATACCATATTGTATGATCATGAAATTTCATATGTGATAACTAGACATCTTGAGCTTTGCATTGGTGTTAATCTCATTCATTTCTCTTCTGTTTTCAATTTGATATGATTTTTTGAAGTTGACCCATGTTTGTTGACCTTCATTGTGCATGCTTAAATTTGGTTTGACTTCTTGATTTTCATTGACTGCCTTCCTCTCATCCAAATGCCATGAAATTTGACATGCTTTCCATGCTAGATGTTAGGATTGAGTGTGATTTATTTGGTGATTTTTGAAATTGTTTGAGTTGACTTTTGATGCAAGTCATTCTGTTGACTTTTTTGTGCTTTCATTTGCCATGCCTTGCCTTCTTTTGCTTATAAGTTGATGATGATGCATGATGTGATTGTGAATCCAATTGAGATAGCTTCTTATATGTTTGACCTTGACTTTGGTTGACTTTTCTTTGCTGTTTTGACTTTTTCTTTCATCTTTGACCCTAGGCTAGCCCTAGTGGTCTTTTGAGCTCACAATTGAGTTTTTGTTTCAGGTTAAGCACCAATGCCTCAAAGATCATTCAAACTTGTTTGAACTTGATTGTTTACCATGTGCTAACCTTTGTTTTGTAGGTGTGACTCATGTGTTTGAGTCTTATGCCTTGCACAGTTGACCATCTGTGTTGACTGTTTACCAATTCCTTTTGATTTAAACTTTTGAACTGTTTGCTGATTGTTTTGACTTTTTCAGGTACTTTAGTTGCTTAAGTTCTCTGAACTTGCTTTGCTTTGCTTTTAGCAACTTGCTTGAGGTATAATCTCTTTTACTTCATGTAGTCTGGAGACCCGGTCTGTTATTTGACCGGGCAAACTGTCTGAAGCCCTCCTTAAGAGGCCATGTTTGTGTATGTTTAAAATTGTCCCAAGCAGGAAAAGTCCTTCAAGAAAGGCAATTGGTGGAAGGTAGGGATATGCAATCTATCCCCCACTACTCTTGTTGTGTCATCCCTCTGCTCACACTGCTGTGTGTTGATGCATTGGGATACAAACCCAAGATCTTGTACAAAGTGTACAGTGTCAGAGTCTTCGAGTATAGAAGGGTTCCCACTTTCTGGACCCATGCTCATTTGTCTATTAGCTCTCCCTGGCCAGGGATAAGAGCTGTGAGGTCTCATCCTCACTTCATCCTTTCATCTGCTTCACCTTAGCCTCTCAATGGCAAGGTTAAGAGCACACTTACCCCATTTCCAGAGGTTTGTTTGTTGAGGTTGATATGACCCCTCAACTAAAACCTAACCCTTGTGTGAGCCTCTTGTGTGCATATAGTGTGTGCTACCTGTGCTTTTGTTTGTTTGACTTGTTTGCTTTCGCCCTCGTTGCGATCCTTTCTCTCGCCCTCGTTGCGATCGACCCTTTTCCTTTCTCTCGCCCTCGTTGCGATCGAGACTTTCCCTTTCTCTTGCCCTAGTTGCAATCGAGTCTTTTTTCCCTGCCGGCCGAACTACGGCAACTCTGATTCTCATGTTCAGGTGAGATACGTAGGCACGAGACGCGATGTCTTGCCGAGTTTGACTAACCACTAACATCTAATTCTTTTCTCTCGCCCTTGTTGCGATTGAGACCTCCCCTTTCTCTTGCCCTAGTTGCAATCGAGACCCTTGCTTCCTGTGCAAGCCTTGTCTAGGATAGGTTGGCCCTCGTGCCATTTAGCTAGAAACCTTAACTTAGGGTTGACTTTGCATGACAACATCTAGGCTCGAGTCGTAGTCTCCCTAGAGTTGTGTCTCCCTCTGTTATCTGGTTAGGCTAGATCCTTGTCCCTGCGTAGGGGAACTACATCGCCCTGATCTTCACACCAGATGAAGTATGTAGGCAGGAGATTGAGCTGATCTCTCCGGGCGTCTTTTCTTTTCTTTTGGTGTTTGTTTGACAGTTATAGGCTGAGTCCTCGACTCCCTATCTATCTGTTGTGTTGTTTAGGTTCGGATGCTGATGTAAGTCCAGCAATTGGCAGTCGGGCTCCATGTTTGCTTGTGTTTTGTTTGTTTGTGCGCGTGTCAGCCGAGCTACGAATGCTCTGATTCTTCTCTCGTCCGAGAAGATACGTATGCATAGGATGC
The DNA here is from genome assembly GCF_024323335.1 of Lathyrus oleraceus. Lineage (NCBI taxonomy): Eukaryota > Viridiplantae > Streptophyta > Magnoliopsida > Fabales > Fabaceae > Lathyrus > Lathyrus oleraceus. The sequence continues at coordinate 409,838,768 of NC_066584.1, forward strand.
GACATCCTAGCGAGCATGTGTTGTTTCCCCAGTCCGAACTACTTCGACTCTGATGTCTATGCCTGATAGACTAAGTAGGCCCAGGATGCGACATCCTGCCGAGTCAGTTTCAGTCAGTCTCTTTCGTTTCTTTCAGCCAGTGTGTGTGTGTTTGAGCAGTGTTTAGCAACCATTTTCCTTCCTTGTGTGCGTGGATCCCGTAGAGTACTACGGATGCGTAGGGTGCCTAACACCTTCCCTTCGCATAACCGACTCCCGAACCCATTCTCTTTGGTCGCGAGACCATGTTCTTTCCTAGGTTTACTTCGAGCGTTTCCTTTCCCTCTTTTGGGATAAATAACGCACGGTGGCGGCTCTGTTGTTTCTTTCTTTTCCCGCCGGTTTTTCGCGTGATGCGACATTATCCCTTAAGACTTACGGAGAGCCTCAATGTTGCTAATGAGCTCCTCCATTGTCTTCTTGCAAAATTTGACGAAGTGGTAGACTTCCTCAGGGGTGTTCTTGGGGCACATGATCAAATCGTCATCTTTTAACTTCTCAGGAAAGTCTTGGAGGGCATAATTAGTGAGGACATTCTTGTTTTCATACTTGTCTCTCCACTCGTTGTAAAGGGCTTAGAGGTTTTGGATAATGTCATCCCTTTGAGTCACTGAAGCTTCTGCCCCACGACATCTCTCCTCCCAATATCTGCAATCTTTTTGAAATTCCAAGTAGGTTTGGTCGTAGATCCCCAACTTCAAGTTCTTAATTTGCTCGCAAGCTCTTCCAAGGTTGAATTGCTCACGTAAGAAGCTTCGATAGACTTTCTCCCTTTCCAACTGCTCTTGGGATAACAGATCCTTGCACTCTTTGAGAGTGGTCCTTAGCTCTGGGATTTGGGCCTCATAATCTTCTCGAACCTCCTTATTCATTACATTTGACCTCTCAACAGTTCTCTCAAGGTCCTTGATAGTTCGATATGCTTGATCCAACTTGTTATTGTGAGCGTCTAGCTCAAAATTGGATCCTTGTAGAGCATGACCAACCCAAACTCTTTGGCCTTCTACCTCCCTTAGTCTCTTCTTGATGACCTCAAACTCCTCACATACTTGCTTACCCTTATCTTCCAAGACATTGTTGTGTTTCTTGGTAAGGCCGAGTTGGACTCGTAGTTGAGTGTTCTCCAACTCAAGCTCTCGTATTTTGTTGGTAAGTTTGTCCATGTCTTCTTGCAATATGGGCTCGGGTTCTGGCACCAAAGGAAATGATGAAGAGTCATATAGGAAAGGCATCTTGGCAACTCTATCCCTTTCTCTTACCCATATAATATAGGGTTCCTTGACCAAGATATTCTTTTTGCCCCACTCTTGGTCAATTCAGATTATGCTTGTCCAAGCTTTCTTCACTCTCTTCATGGCTGAATTGAGTGGGTCCACGGTGTTGATGAAGAAAGGAACAAGGTCTTTGTCCTCGGGAGGACTCAATATAACATACCCCAACTGTCTCTTGAGTTGCACATGATTGTAATTGATGCAACCACGTGTTCCTATTAAGGGGACATTTGGGAACCCTCCACATCTTGAAATGACGTCCTTGGTTTCCCATTCTCTATTGTACCAAAGGATAGAACTGGCAGAGAGAGATACGAATCTTTGGGGCCAAGAAAGGTTGCTATAAGAAAAGGTCTTCACTGAGGCATATGAGTGTTCATCCATAAATCCAAGAGGGGAGTGCAACGGAGAAATGTCTGTCCTCTTTTCTCATGCCCTGTATGGAATGTATGATAGAAGTATGCGAGCAAGAATGGCATTGGATTGTTGGTTAGGAAGATTTCCACTGCCAAGTGATCCACAAAATTGTCTATGTTAGGGAATATAACAATTTCATGGATCAATAGTGCTAAGGTCGCACTACAGAATTCTACCATATCTTCTTTAATCATATTCTAAGCATGGTCTTATAGGCATTTCTTCGTCAGACCTTTGATGGAACCTTTGGGTCCCCAATTGGCTACTAGCTCATTGGTGTTGATACCCAAGACTGAAGATAATTCGGACAGGAAAAATCTTTCTTCCAACTTAGGGAAGGGGTTGTAATCTTTTATTGGTCGGTTGAGAAGCCTCTCAATGTCTTCTAGAGTTGGGGATAATTGAAAGTCGGGGAATGTGAAACATCTCAATGGGACGTTGTAGTACTGAGTTAGGGTGGTGAGTGCTCCATAGTCAATCTTTTCAGTTAGAAGGTCCAAGATATTGCCATATGTAGCTCGAAATTTGTTACCTTTGAGGGATGTAACCCTAGAACATAGAACCTTCAAAGTGTCAATTTCTAAAATTTTATATCTAAAGGAGAAAGTGATTTTCCTTGATGTAGGATCCATGATTGTGTTTGCAAACTATCTTGTATTTCATGCGTTAAACAACGAGATGCTATGAGCTTTTCTTATTGATTAATGATGTATGAATGTTCATGAATGCATGGATGGATGAACGATTTTTATTGGTTTCCACAGAACTCAGACACAGGGTTCAAAATCTGGGATCACTGTGACGAGAAGTGTGGTTTAATAATGACTGATTTTGAACCAAGGTTCTCACTTTGGGAGATCTATAGCTTTTAAGAAATTGGGTGTAAGACACTAGACTTAGAGTCATGGACTCCCTTGAGTGTTCGTCGCTTATCTCAATTTACTTTCCAAGCGACATCTCCATCAAGGAAATCTACTCTAAGCGAGATCTCCATATCGACCCTCGCAAGGAAAGCTCCTCGGGGACCTATACTACGCAACCATCCGTCTAAGCCGGACAAGGTTAAATGTTCTACAAAAGGGGTCTTAGGGTCACAAACTCTAATGAAGATAAGGATGCTTATGTTGAAACCTCGACGACCATCAATACCTCTAAAAGAGTCTACCACTAAGTGAGGTTCTCGTATGACCCTTCACGGGGAAATCTCCCCGGGGACCAATACTACTCAACCTCTCCTATCTCAAGCATACTCTCAGACTTGGGTGGGGAGTCTTTAACATAAGGTTTAATTGCAATCATCATTAACCGCTTTTGTTCTTCGTCACAGAGCTAAAGTCACAAACAAACAGACAAATAAATATATAGTTAGTAATAAAAGAATAAAAGAATAAAGATATAAAAATAAAATAAGAGGATAAATCCCCGCACACGCAAAAGGGATAACCTAAACTAGGCTTGACTTACTTAGGTAAACCGGTTCCCCAACAAAGTCGCCAGCTGTTGCAACCGGGGTTTCGGGGAAGTGAGGGAACCGGACATACTAAATAAAAGAATTAACCTCCACTCTCAAAGGATAGAGAAAACGCAAAATAGAAGAATCGCCACTGAATTTTATTGGAGTTCCTCTATGGGAGAGGAGAGGGGAAATAGTCGATAAAACCCTTGAGGAAAAAGAGATGCTTATAGGAAGTGCAATACAGATAAAGAATCAGTATCGCAATCGAGATTGGGTTCGAAAGTCGATTACGCGAGGGGAAGGTATTAACACCCCTCATCTCCATGGCACTCCATTGGAACCATTTAAGTTGTTTGCGTGTGTCGGTAGTTATCTCACTTACTTCTACTTAATTTTTTAAAAAGGGTGTGAATGAATGGGAGTTTGGGTTTTTTTATTATTATGCTCGCCAAGGATTGTGACCCTTGTGCCTATGTATCATTCATCGGGTGATGAATAATCAGAGCTTTGTAGTTCGGAGTAGAAAATGTTTGTAGGTTGGTTGATTTTACCTTTGAGAAAAGGATTTTCAGAGTGGTGCCCTAAGGAAAAATAATGAGTTTGATGGGTTGTGTTGATTTTACCTTGAAGAAGGGTTTATGAAAAGATTGTTTGTGATTAGATTGCACTAAATTCAATGGGCGGATGTGAAAATTCTAGATAAACAAGCCAAGCATCTTGTGTCCATAATCATAGTAAGGGTAGGAAAGCTTCATTCTTACTCATTCTCCACCACTTAAGGCTCGTGGCTCACAATACTAATCGTAGTTTTATTGTATTTTGAATTTGATTATGAAAATGCCACTTGATGTTGGACCAAAGGTTTGTTGATTTGATTATGAAATTGGTGATGGATAAAATATATACAAAGTAGCGAAACAAGAAAGTAAAGGGTCTCACTGAGGTATCCCAAGAGAAAGCCTTGTTTGTACAAAAGTGACCTAAGCTAACAAAGGATAATGGTCTTATAGTCATGTCTCCCTAGAGTAGTGTCATGATGCCATTCTTACAACAGGTATATAAGTTACAGATGAAATCTAAAGTTGAAACAAAGTATCATAAGATAAGGGTAATGTCCTCCAAGCAAAGGTCCTAAGTGAAATCCTCTAAGTCTAATGGTTGATTACAAGTGGAATGTATCTTTTCGGTCTTATCATTTTATCATGTTTTTGTTGTTTTTAATTGTATGATGACAATAATAAAAATGCATGATAAGTATGTATAATGATAATGATGATAATGGATACTTGAAAATAAATTACAATGCAATAACATAAAGATAAATCACAAGGTAATAATAATAATATCACAATAATAAAGGTTAATAGTATCAAAGTTAGTGAAGTGTAGTTAATGGTTAGTGATATGTACAAGGTGATCACTTAAGGATTATCTATCCATAGGTCAAAAGATTCAAAATATGGCACGTCAATAGATAACTTATCATTGATGTAAAGTATTGAAGATGATCAATGATCAACAAACAATATATTTGTAACAATGAAAGTTATACAATCCCAAGTCCATCTATCAATAGTTTGACAAACGGAAGATTGTATCACTCAATAATTAAAGATTAGCAAGTCGACTAACGGATAAGTTAAACAATGATATAATGATCTATGTACAAAGCATACAAGGAAGCATAATGGTTAGAGGGTTAGTAAACAAAGGAAGCAAAGTCAATCAAATGGGGTCACAATAAGTCAAGCGGAAACACAAGTCATTATACATGAGCTAAGGCTTCATCTATGTGTCAAATGACTTAAGTTTAGTTTATATAGAGGCAACCTATCAATGCCTCAAAGTATCATGAATGATCCATTGATCATTCATTGATAGATTTGAAACATTGAAGGTTTTATCAACCCTAATCAATCCATAATCATTACCTAATAGATCTCATTAGCCATCAATATTCAAGGCATGAAAAGTTAACCAAAAAATTTCCAAATAAAATAAAACAAAGTGTAATAAAATAAAGGGTGGGGGGGTTGAGGGTTTGTTTTGAAAATATTTAATCAGCATTAAAATGGGTGGTGAAAAAAATAAAATAAAATGGAAAAAATATAGGTGAAAAATAAGAAAAAGAAAGAAATAAAGAAACAACATAAAAAATAAATGGGGGTGTTAGGGGTTGAACCCCTGAACTTGGAGTCATGGGGTCAACCCCCTTACCAACTGAGTGAAGCGCCCTTGGTGACCAAAGCGCACTTCAATGAAATAAATAATAAAACAACAATTAAAATGAAAAAACGCGTGTAATTCATCCAATTAGGAACAGATAGCAAAAGTTTTTAAAATTTCAAATGTGCAAAGAAGACTTCCTCTTCAACCTTCAACCACCCAAATATAAACTTCAGAACTCGTGTTTTTAGGGGGATTTAAACATGGAATAATCATCCCCACACTTCATCGTTCTCATCTCCACCGTCATGAGTCAATAATTGGCTCTGAGTATGAAGTATTTCTCAAAAGTTTAGAAACATGATTTGACCTAAAATAAAAATTAAATGGTTGATGATGAACAATCAAGACTCAAACTATGGGGTTAAGCTTCATCAAGTGATTTCGAGCAAGATGGTAACTTGTTTGAGTGAAGGGGATAAGTGTAACTATCTGATCGAAATCGGTTTCAGAGTGGAACTTTGATGAGTATGAGTGGCTCAGGGGAGGTGTTTCCAAGGTGAGTTAGTGTTTGGGAAAGCTTGAGTGAGGTTGAGGGATGGATACTGGACACTTGGTTCGAGTTAAAATGACTTAGAACTTGAAAATGGGAACTCTGTTTTTGAAGGTGAAACACGGTTTTGTAGCAGGGTGAGTTTGGTTCTTAAAGCTTGGTTCTGAGATGGAAAATCTTTCCATATTTATAGGGAAGGTGTTGGTATGTTTAAGTGAGAGAATGAGTGAGGTTTGATCAGAAAAGTGTGAATCTTAAAGAGGACTAAATGGGAGGCTTGTGGAGGAAGTATTGATGAGGTTCTGAACAGGTTTTCCTTCCCATTTGGTTTGTTTGTGCTCTAGCATGGAAATGGATGAACAAGGGTGGTTCAAACATGGTTGTAATCCCAATTGCTTTTTTCCATTTTGGGAAAAAAATAGAAATTTGCACATGGCTCGGGTTCCTAAATTTGTGACTTTTTTGCATCCAAGTTGACTTCTAAACATACCTCACTATGTTAAGCAATATGTTAGAGGTCAAAAGGGATCAGCTCCATCTGGTTAAATGGCTTGGTGCATTAAAATGCCAATTCTGTATGGTTTATGCATCATGATAAAATCCCAATTTGAAATTTGGCCAAATAAAATTGGCTTGTGCATTTTGCATGAAAATTGTGCCAAATACTCTTTGTCATGTCCTTGATCAAATGCAAAAACAACCAGGTCAAAAGAAGTTATGGTTTAGAAATGGCAATGTGGTAAAGTGGTGGTCTTGGGCATGATTCTAGGTCTTGTTAGACATTTGGACCAGCTTGGCCAAGGAAAAAATTAAGATCATTGCTCAATGAATTAGGTCTTGGACCTTGAAATAAAGTTAAAGAGAGACTAAATTAGGACATTTGGCTCAAATAAGATCTTGAAAAGCTTGAAAGGTGAAAATGTTATAGGCTTTGGACCAAATGATGGATCATTCTTGCCAAAATATGACTAACCAACATGACCTAGAAATGTCGTTTTGTGATTTCTTGATTTTTAAGTTATTATGATGGATGTTTGAAGCTCATATAATCATATCATGATGTAAAATGAATCTTGGATCTTTGTGAGGTGATTTTAGGTCAAGTCCATAGGTGAATTCAAAATTTCGTAGTTCATGGTAAAAATTTCAAATAACTTGGTGAATTGCTTTTAATAAAAGTTTAATAAGAAAAGGCATAAAGGGACAAAGGTTTGAATGAAGTTGTTAGTTCTTTTTGTCTTTTGAAATTTCAAGTCAATATGATTAAGTTTATTTACAAATTTGATTTAAGCAAGAGTTTGAAAATTCAATGGCATAAGGCCAAAGTTTCTAATTATTAAAACAAAGTCTAAGTTTGAAATCACAAGCAAAGAAAGTTTTTGAAAAGGGGGAGAGATTTTGAAATCTAAGAACTGGGAGTAGATGAAGAGGTTATCCTAAGCACAAATTTAAAAGTTAAGAGTTGAAAAGATATGACCAATGGGATGTAATCCAACCGACAAGAATGTCATATAGAAACTCATTTCCCTTTGGAATTTAATCAAGTAATAATCAATAAGCAATGAGTAATATCCAGACATCATGAAGATCAAGGCATCAAATAAAGATAGCCACATCCAAGCAAGCAAATCCAATAGCTGGCAATCTTCATTGTCTTTCAATGTATCAGATGAAATATTCCTTGATCAACTCAGAACAAAGCATCAGACACAAGATCAAAATAACAATTAAACACAAAGACATAGTGGTAGATGAACCCAAGAAATTACCAAGGCTTGTATCAGATGAAGGCACAATTCAAAATAGCTCAGTCTCAAAATGTTGGCATTGGCCAAGTCCTTTTAGCATAGGGAATGCTGCCTAATCCTAAGTCCAAAAGTTCATATCAAGTTCAACAATCCACCAGATGTTTTTTAGGGTTTTTCTTGTTATTAGGTATTTTAAGGTCATGAGACCACAAACAAAACCAAAACACACAAATAATATATATACAATCACAAGATATAGATCAAATGAGCAAAGTGAAAATGACATAATCATAAACAAGTTATATGAAATGTAAATGGTAATGAATGATAAATGACTGAAATTTAAATTGCATAATAGTAAATGACTTGAAAGTAAAGCAATGTTAACAAGAGTTAGTCAACTGAGAGTTAAAAGTTAGTGATGTTAGAGGTGATTTTTAATTGATTAAGTCATTCTTTGGAGAACACTCAGCCATTCACTCACAAGTATGAATCCTTAAATCAAGACATCTGCCATGACAAGGGCTCCAACTTGGATAATTCAACAAGTATGCCGCTAGCTCCCATGAAAGGAAAAAAGGTCAAGTCTCCACACAATGCCATGAAGAATGGGAGACTTACAATCTCACTTACTAGAATGTTATGCCTTGAGGGTCAAATTTAGCTCTATGTTAAGCAATCGTAATTGGACTTATATAGAAGTTACAACTATCTGAGGTCGGGTAATAAAAATTTAGGTGTTAATGCATGTTAGAGATTTGGTATAAAGAACCAAACTCCTAAAACATACCACACACTAAAAGAAAAGTCAAGAGGGAGTGACCTATCTCAATCATACTTGTATTGATTCATTTGACACAAGGTCACTGATGAATCAATTAGCCTTTAGACATTATATATTTCATTGGTCAAATGATGGAATGGGGAAGAATAGGGATGAAGATGAAGAAGGACGGGAAGATAGAAACACAAATTGATCATGGGAGGACTTTATTCAAATCAAAACCATTCATTCATTTTGGGAGATGAAATGTACATTTCATCAATCCCATAAATCTAATGGTTTTGATCCAATAAAATACAAATCAACCTTGACCAAGGCCGAAACAAAAAGTCAAACATCACAAGACCATAAAAAATGGCTCAACAGTATTTTCAAGCATTTAATCAGTTAAAAAACAATTTAAAAATGAATTAAAATTCACTTTTATTTGGTCAAAACCTAAAATCCCTTCAAAACACCAAATAAATGGCCAAGGGATTTATCCTAGGTCAAACAAGGTCAAAGGACCTTAGACAAAAAAATTCACTATTTTTGAAAAGTTAGAAGTATTTTTAGACAATTAAAAATATGCAAAAAAAACATTTAATTTATGAAAAATATCAAGATTTATCCAAAAATAATTTTAATTCAGAATATGGAAGAGAAAAATATTTAAAGATTTTTGGTGAAAGTCCCATATTTTTTAGATTAAAAATGAAATGAATATGAATTAAACAAAATAAAGGGATTAAATGAAAAATGAGAAAATAAAAAGAAATTCAAAAAAACAAGGGCCATCAAATCTCCCTCATTAATTGAGGTGGCATATCTGATGGCCACGCGCTAGAGTGCACCAAACACCTGAGTCAAACGCGCAACACAAGTGGTAATGAAAGTGGAAGGCTGAGATTAAAACGTGGATTCATGATCATGGACCTTGCCAACGCACCACCGGAGCCCTAGCTCCGATCATCTTTTCTGGTGGACCTCACCGGACTGGTCCACCCTCAACCAAATGAAAAATGGAATGCCAGTACATGTTTTTGAAGGAAAAATGCTAAGGAGCACGAATCTGGCCTCCGTTTCTTCCAATTCCAAGTATATTGAAAGATACATGAATTTAAAATTTGAGGTTCATGATCTAAGTTGCTTCGATTTGACCTCAAAATAACTCAATCTTATTGCCTACATTGGTAGGACTTCAGCAAACGAACAATCAATCAAAATGGATGAGAAATAAGAGAGAGAATCGAAGAAGAAAAGTTTATGAAATTTCACCTTCGAGGAGCTTCAAATTGGCTTGATCTTGCTTCTAATTTAGCTTGGATTGACTCTAGAAGCTTGCAGAAGATGATTTGGATGGTTAAAAAGCTTGGACATTTGGAGTTTCAATTCAAAAACAGAATGAGAATTGAAACTCGATTTCTTAAGAAATCTTCAAGATTATCCTTTCAAAGGGGTTTGGGAGAGAATGGGGACTAAGCTTGGGCAAGAGAGATCCATTTCTGAGCTCAAGGCGCTTGTATTTATAGGCTTGCTCATTGCTTTTTGCACACTTCAAAAATTGGCCAAAATTGGAAAGGTGAGATGCATGCTTGCATGGGCGTGTGATAGGCCTATGAGATGATGTAATTCAGTCCAAAAGTGATCATGAGTAATGCTTAAAGTGTAACATGAAGCCATGCATTTGAAATTTAAAAGTAGTAATGAGATTTATCCAAACGGAACCATGAAGTTTAACCATGCGCAAGTCATTCAAACCTTGGCCAAATGAAGTGATTTTGGACTTTTTAGAAAGGTGAGATCACGGGGAACAACTTTCATGTCGAACACTTTCCCATTTGAAGCCTGGATCATGATGAACTTTGAGGTGGAAGTTTTGAAAATCAAACATAATTGAAATTTTTTTAAGTACCAAGTCAAATGTTCACTTCTTCCACCTTGAATAACTTTTGCCATGAGCTTCAAATGGAAATAGTTCCTTCACCAAAGTTGTATCTATTTCAAACCTCTTCAATTAGGTCACAAACTTGAACTCATTTTTATTTGGCATGATGGAGTTATGCATTTTAGAAGTTGAGGAAAATTGCTTGTTCAATGGTAATGACCCAAAATGACCTATAATGTTTCCTCTTGGCACATGCCCTTGCAAGTTGAATTTGAAGTTTATAAAATAATAAAATTTAGAGAGGATATATTTAAATTGATCATGAAACTTGGATGAACTTCATATCATAAATATTGAGCAAGTTCTGGTCCTTGGAAGTTGACCTCCTAACTAGGGCACATACAAAATGACCTATAATCTTTCACCATAAGAAATGACTTTTCAAGCAAAACTAGCTCTTCACCTCAACATGAATGTTGTTTGGAATGTAATAAGGAGTAACTTAGATCTTGGAATCATTTTCATATGACAAAAATTGTAGGAGATAGGGTCTAGTGAACCCCAATTTTGACTAGTTGACTTTCTCTGATCAACCACCATGAACCAACTTGCAAACTTGAAGTTCTCTTAATATTTTGGACTCATGGAGGATCATATATGCATAATATGATGTATAATGAAGTATACCTTGATATATTTGATCAAATGTTGAAGGAACTTGTTGAGGAAGTCACACAAGATACCTAGATGAATTAGGGCTTCCAAGGACAACAAGCTTCAAACTTTTGATGATTTGTTTATCAAAATGATAAATGAAGATCATGGGGACCCATATATGGTTTATAGAACCAATTTGAACCATCTATTGATTGATCTCCTTGCATTTAGGGTTTCAAACCCTAGTTGTGAGCTTGATGAGGCATTGGTGGATGCACACACTACCTACAAAAGAAACAAAGTTATACATAGACATATTTTTGGTTTTTTGGTTAGTAAATAATGAAAAACAAAGTATGATACAATAAAATATGTTTGGTGATCTCTCCCAATGCAAACCCAATGAAAGAGGGGTAAGGAGGATGCCAATGTGTGATCCCAAAGCCAATGCAAATGATGAGATAGCATGAGGGATCTTAGGGTCAAAATTAGGGTCTTACAGTTGCCCCTATTTAAGGAAATTCTAACTGAGGATGTGAAGGTTAAAATCTTCGTATCAACTCAGTAGAATGGATTTAATAACAACATATAGAAACAAATTTTGGTCCCTAAGAGACATCATGATGCATATGATATGAATGTTAAAATAATCTTTATGGGGAATATATTGCCACAAAGGAAAAGAATTTGGAAGAGACTGAAGGTCCACAGGAGAACCATGCATTTCGTAAGGAAAACTCAATGGGGAGACAAAGACTCTGAGGGGATAAAAAGGTGCTCATAGGCCAGGCTACGACTTAAAACTGTTGGAGACACAAGGAGAATTTCCATGAAAATAAATCAATGGAAGGACTCGGTATGGAGATAAGGGAAATCTGCAGAGGATAGGATTGGATCAGAAAAAACTGAAATATTCAAATCAAACAGGGGATGGCGATTTCACTGAAGAAATACACACTCAAACTCAACTGCGGAAGAATGAACTTCAACACAGGAGTACCAGAGATATATTATCTATTACTGATTACTAGGTAGAAAGATAATACACTCTGACAGAGGGACATCCGTTACCGGTTAGGGTAAACATATCAAGGATGACTTGCTGAGGAGAAAGAGGTGTATTCGTTACCTGTTACTGGGGAAGAATAACCTACTGGAGAGAGAACTCAAATAGGATTTACAACTACCGGTTACTGGGTAGAAGACCAAAGAGAGAGTATATGTCACCTATTTAAAGTGAACATATCAAGGATAAACTCAAAGGAAGAATATTCGTCATCGGTTAGGATGAACATATCAAGGATAACCTGCTGGGGAGAAATGGGAATTATATCTATCAGTTACTGGATAAAATACCAAAGAGAGAATATCCGTCACCATTTAGGATGAACATATCAAGGATAAACTCAGCAAGGGAAAGTAGGAATTATAACTACCGGTTACTGGGTAGAATACCGAAAAGGGACAGAAAATCTGTCACCAGTTAAAGTGAACATATCAAGGATAGACTCTCTGGGAAATAAAATAGAGATTACAACTACCTTTTTACTGGGTAGAAAACAAAAAAAAGGAAGAATATATATCACCAGTTAGCATGAACATATCAAGGATAGACTACCTGGGGAAACGTGAAAACGAATCCGCTGGGGAAAACAAAGGAGGTAGATTACCTTTTATTGGGTATTGGGAAAAAGTAATGTATTCAAAAATCGAGAAGAAAATTACCAGTTACTGGGTAATAAACTCTCAAGGGACCAAAATATCTATCTAGGTAATAACTAGAAAGAAATGATCAAACAAAGACTCAACCCAAAGAGGATCTAACTCAAGGGGAGTGGTTCTATTCAGATGATTAACTAGGGAGGAAACTGAAATAATAATCATCCACGAGGAAATGACTCAGTAGGGAATGAGAAAGGTTAAACTCTTCTTCTTAAGGGGCCGACACTCTACAATTGAAGGAGGACAGACACACCAAATTTGCCCGGGTAAATAATATTACCAAAGCAGGGGATCAGAAGAAAAAAAATCAAATGCGATAAAATGCATAATGAAATATCTGATGTTATGTTTTCCGCATGAATATGCATGTATATGATCCTAATTATGTTGACAAAACAACACAAAGGATACAAATAACAAAGATTTGAATCACTACTGCAACACTCGGCTAATCTCAACAAGATCGAAACACCAACTGGAGAAAATGCTAGAGATGAAAATAAATCGTCTAGATCTGAATAATTCAGCCCTGGCTGGGAGAGTCATGGAGAACATGCTTCCAATCAATCACGATAAACTTTATGGGGGGAGTACTGCTGAAGGATGATCAACCAAACATGCCGAGGATAGAAAAAGGATCTCCTGAGGATCCAAATTGTCAACACTACAGGGAATTTTAAGTCAACACCATATCAGAATGGGAGACAACCTTGCAGGGGACAAAAATCAAACACTGCTCAGAATTCAATACTACCGGGAATGAGGGATGTTCATATCATAAGATCAACTCCACCGGGGAATACAAGAGGTAACACTCTGCATGAGAATCTAAGAAAATTGTTGGGGATGCTATGACCAAGACCATCACATTCCTCATTACTCATTGAATTCTTCTTGGAAATTACGAAATAAACCAATTCCAAGGCAAAAATAACTGGATCTGATTCACATAAAGAAGAAACTGTCGAAGTTATGCAACATAATCAAATGCAAAATGGAAACCAAATAACGGTCCTGGATCTCCAGGGTCCAATCATAAACTACTAACAGGGGGATATAGACGTGAACACCTCAGTTGGGGAATATGAATTTGCAAAGGGGACCAATCATCAACTTAATTCTACTGGGGGATGATAAATTACTCGGGGAGAAACTCATCAACCAAGCTGGGGATAAATGATGAACTGTTGAGAAGGAAAGTAATTACCAAACCAGCTTCTTGGGGAAGACCAATAATGCTTCCCACTTCAAGACTTACCTGTTCTCAGATTGTTGTTGACATTCCTTACTAAAATCGATTATTCTTAAAGTGATTGTTTTTATTTAAGAAAAATAATTATTATTCATTAATTTATTTTAAAATTATCATCATAAAAATTCAATTTTATTTAGTAGAAGTAAGTAAGAATAGAAACAATTGGATAAAAGCTCAACTTTATTTAATGGAATGGTAGTCCATAAATGACGAAACTCCTTAGATCTTTACAAAGTTTGAAAATGGTAATTTACATGGAAAAGGGCTACATTGAATACAATGATCACTACTCTCCCTACCAACTTCAACATCCATTATGCTTATCTTCAGTTGAGAATTATGAATCAGAACAAAATGACTTGCTCAAAACTGCTTTCATGATTAGGACCAACCGAATGTAGTTACTTGCCATAATCCCTAATTTTTGCCTAGATTGCCCCAAGGTGGGGTGCTCAATCTACCGGGATAAATTTTCTGTTTTATGTCTCTAATTTTTTCCTGGATCGCCCTTTTGGGTTTTCAATCCACCAAGACGCTCTTTTTTGCCTAAGCCGCCCTTTCGGGTTTTCAACTTAGTGAGTTATTCTTTGCTTTTTAGGCGAATTATTTCTTGACTGCATCGGCATTCATAGGACGAGTGAACTCTTCACCATCCATAGTTGTAAGAATCAAAGCACCGCCTGAAAATGCTCTCTTCACAATATACGGGCCTTCATAATTAGGAGTCCATTTTCCCCTAGCATCAGGTTTGAAAGATAAAATCTTCTTGAGCACAAGGTCACCTTCTCTAAACACATGAGGCCTGACCTTCTTATCAAAAGCTTTCTTCATTCTTTGCTGATATAATTGACCATGACACATGACAGTCAATCTATTCTCTTCAATCAAATTCAACTGATCATATATGGTTTGGCACCATTCAGCTTCTGTCAACTTGGCTTCCATCAAAATACGCAATGATGGGAGCACAACTTCCATACCATAATTAAGAGAGAAAGGGGTCGCCCCTGTTGAAGTGCAGATGGATGTACGATACCCATGCAAAGCAAATGGGAGTATCTCATGCCAATCCTTATACGTCACAACCATCTTTTGGATTAGCTTCTTAATGTTCTTATTTGCAGCTTCAACATCCCCATTCATCTTGGGTCTGTAGGGAGAAGAATTATGATGTGCACTCTTGAAGTCTTTGTAAAGAGCTTCCACCATATTATTGTTCAAGTTCGATCTATTATCAGTAATGATCTTGCTTGACACACCATAATGGCATATAATCTGATTCTTGATAAACTTTACAATAGCTTGGTTGGTCACATTTGCGTACGATGTCGCTTCAATCTATTTTGTGAACTAATCAATAGCCACCAGAATGAAACGATGTTTGTACGAAGCTTTGGGCTCAATTATACCAATCATATCAATTCCCCACATGGACAAGGGCCATGGAGAGGAAATGACATTCAACAGTTTCGGAGGAACCTGAATTTTATCTGCATAAATTTGACCCTTGTGTCATTTCTTCACAAACTTGCAACAGTCAGGTTCCATTGTCAGCCAATAATAAGCAACTATCAACATCTTCTTTGCCATATCATATCCATTGTAATGGGTACCAAAGGAACCTTCATGGGCTTCAGTCATCAATAGGTCTGCTTCGTGTCTATCCACACATCTGAGCAAAACCATATCAAAGTTTCTCCTATAAAGCACATCGCCATTTAGGTAGAAGTTACCATCTAATCTCCTCAAAGTCTTATTATCTTTTAAAGATGCCCCAGGTGGGTAAATCTGACTTTGGAGGAAACACTTGATATCAAAATACCAAGGCTTTTCATTTTTGACTTCTTCAACAGCAAACACATGAGCTGGCCTATCAAGACGCATCACAGTCAAATTAGGAACTTCATTCCAAAATTTCACCATAATCATTGAAGCCAATGTTGCAAGAGCATCTGCCATCTGGTTTTCATCTCGAGGGATATGATGAAACTCAACTTTTGTAAAGAAAGTTGATATCCTCCTTGCATAGTCTCTATATGGTATTAAACCGGGTTGATTCGTCTCCCATTCACCTTTGATCTAATTCACAACCAAAGCTGAATCTCCATAGACGTCAAGATACTTTATTCTAAGATCAATGGCCTCTTCAAGCCCCATAATGCAAGCTTCATACTCAGCCATATTATTTGTACATTTAAAGGTCAATCTAGCTGTAAATGGAAAATGAGTGCCTTGAGGAGTAATAATCACTTCCCCAATGCCATTACCATACGAATTAACATCTCCATCAAATACCACGCCCCAATGGGAACCAGGTTCTGGCCCTTCTTCAAGCAATGGTTCATCACAATCTTTCATCTTCAAGTACAAAATCTCTTCTTCAAGAAAATCATACTGCACTGACTGGTAATCTTCAATCGGTTGGTGAGCCAAATGGTCAACCAAGACATTATCCTTAATTGCTTTTTGAGATCGGTATTCAATATCATACTTAGATACTAACATCTACCCACAGGCAATCCTCCCAGTTTAAGCAGGCTTCTCAAAGATGTACTTGATTGGATCCATTTTGGATATCAACCAAGTAGTATGATTCAACATATGCTGGCGCAGACGCTTAGCGAGCCAAGGTAATGCACAACACGTCTTTTCAAGCATAGAATACCGAGTCTCACAGTTGGTGAACTTCTTACTGAGGTAGTAAATTGCATACTCTTTCTTTCCAGATTCATCTTGCTGACCAAGAACACGACTCATGCTCTCATCAAGCACAGTCAAATACATGATCAACGGTCTTCCTTCAACAAGCGAAGATAGAATCGAAGGCTCAAGCAGATACTCTTTGATACTATCAAAAGCTTTCTTGAAATCTTCGTTACAATCACAAGACTGATCTTTCCGAAGAAGCTTGAAAATAGGCGCACATGTGGAAGTCATATGTGATATAAATCTTGATATATAACTCAAATGGAGAAAACCTTTGACTTGATTCTCAGTTTTGGGTGCAGGCATCTCTTGTATTGCTTTCACCTTTGCAGGATCAACTTCGATACCCTTCTCACTGACAATAAAGCCCAACAACTTACCAGAACGAACACCAAAAGTACACTTATTGGGATTCAAGCGGAGTTTATATTTCCTCAAACACTGGAATAACTTCAACAAATGCTCAACATGTTCTTCTTCATGGCTTGACTTGGCAATCATATCATCAACATGTACTTCAATCTCTTTATGTATCATATCATGAAAAAGAGTGGTCATAGCTCTTTGGTATGTTACACCAGCATTATTTAAACTGAAAGACATCACTCTATAACATAATGTTCCCTAGGGTGTAATGAATATGGTCTTCTCCATATCTTTGGGTGCCATCTTGATTTGATTATAACCGAAAAATCCATCCATAAACGAAGAGACTTTGAATTTAGTTATATTGTCTACCAACATATCAATGTGTGGCAGAGGAAATTCATCTTTCAGACTTGCTTTATTCAAATCTCTATAATCAACATACATGCGAAATTTTCCATCTTTCTTAGGAACAAGCACAATATTGGCCACCCACTGCGGATAATCGGAGGTTACAAGAAAACCAGCATCAATATGCTTTTGCACTTCCTCTTTGATCTTTACTGCCATATTAGGATGAGTTCTTCTTAACTTCTATTTGACCGGCGGGCATTCTGGCTTCAACGGCAATCTATGTTCCACAATCTCAGAATCCAACCCAAGCATATCTTGATAGGACCAAGCAAACACATCATAATAATCTTGAAGAAGATCAATCAACCCCTTCTTAGCTTTTAGACACAATTGAGACCCAATCTTGACTTCCTTCACATCATCCTCTAAACCCAAGTTGACTAGTTCAACCTGCTCTTCAAACGGCTGAATGGCTTTTTCCTCGTGCTCAAGTAAACGAGATAATTCATCAGATACTTCTCCATCATCAATCTCTTCCTTAACTTCAAACACAGGGAAATCAAAGTTTGGAGAAGGAGTAGGATTATTGTATTCAATGAATTTGAGAACCAACCTGCATAATGATTTGATATTTTGATTTTAGAGAAGTGGAGTGCGGACAAATATTATGCAGATGGAAGATTATTATTTATTTATGTTTTTTGTGATTACCATTTTCAGAAAAAGCAAAAAGCAAAAATAAAACATCATAGATGTGGATGAATAAAATTGTATTTTATTGATGATAATAATAAAAATGCCCAACAATGTTCACTTCTCCCTTAGGCATAGGAATAGGATTTTTCTTAAAACAATAACAAACAAATTACTTAGAATGGTGAATGATAACGGGAACATCAACAACAACCCAATTATTGCAAGTTTGGCCATGCGTCACAAAGTTGGCGCAAGCTTCATCTTCATAACCATTGTCTTCAATAGTGGTAGCTAAGTGTTGATCATTCTCATGAATGAACCCTCCACTGCGGAATACTGGTTGCATAACTTTGACTTTGGCATTGAACGACCCTGGTTGAAATCCTAGTCCAACTCTATTCTTGTTCTCGACGACCTACACAACACGACCCCACTTGTCAATACTGCGAGCCTGAATAGTCTCTTGCACATCTTTCAAAGAAGACATGGGTGCCCCAGTTTTCTTTAACTCATCAGCAATAGATAAAGCTTGGAACGGCGTTCCAACCTCCTCCCCAGCATCAACATATGTGAAAGATGACAAATGGCTCACTAACAATGTCTTCTTTCCACCAACAATGACGAGCTTGCCGTTCTTCACAAATTTCAGCTTCTGGTGAAGAGTAAACGTCAATGTTCCAGCTTCATGAATCCATGGTCTTCCTAACAAGTAGCTATAGGCCGGGTGGATATCCATTACCTGGAAAGTAATTTGGAAATCACTCGAACCTATCTTCACTGGAAGGTCCACTTCACCAATGACAGTTTCACGAGAACCGTCGAACGCTTTGACAATTACGCCGTTATACCTCATTGGGGCGCCTTGATAAGAGAGTCTTGACAAAGTTGATTTTGGCAACAAATTCAATGATGACCCTGTATCAACCAACATATTAGACAAAGCGTCCTCCTTGCAATTCATAGAAATGTGCAACTCCAAATTGTGATTCCTTCCTTCCCCGGGAAGCTCTAAATCATAAAACTCAAATTGTTACAAGAAGTAATGTTGGCAACTATGTGGTCAAACGGATCCACGATAATATCATGCTCAAGATAAGCCTGTTCTAACACTTTCTGCAATGCTTCTCTGGGCACTTCAGAATTCATCAGCAGTGACAACACGAAGATCTTTGACGGAGTCTGGAGCAGCTTCTCTACAACATTGAATTCACTTCTCTTGATTAACCTTAACACCTCATAATAATCGTTAGTCTTCAACTTGCTGGGCTCACCAGACTGACACGTTGGAGCACTAGCCGAGTTCACTACTAGAATCTCTGCCTTCTTGCTTACCGAAACATCTTCCACTATCTTTGGGAATACTGGACTGAACACACGACCGCTACGGGTCACCTTCATAATATCTGCAATGTTTACCACTCAATCTATAACTAGTAGAGTAACTTCTTGACCATTTTCAATCATAGTGGCATTATACTGATATGGCACAACTTTGTCGGATGACTAAGGGACAGGGCCCGCTAACCGTATGACCAATAACGATACCGATCTATTAACATTATTGTTGCTGCTTCTATCAAACTGAGTGACTACCCGCTCAGGGGTTTTGAACACTGGCACAATGACATTCACATCATCCCCCAAATGATGGGACTGGAAAATCTGGATAAGTCCTTCATCCACCAGCCTTTGAATATCCCTCTTGATAATGACACATCCATGAGGGTTCATGCTACAGATTACACAACCATCATGGTCATGTTCACAATCACTAACCAAGCAAATATCTTTATGCATTGTCACTAAAGATCTTCTGATATAGCGGACATCATAAATCTTAAACTCACTAGGACAACTGTCCACCATGTTCACAAATG
Organism: Lathyrus oleraceus; assembly: GCF_024323335.1. Taxonomy (NCBI): domain Eukaryota; kingdom Viridiplantae; phylum Streptophyta; class Magnoliopsida; order Fabales; family Fabaceae; genus Lathyrus; species Lathyrus oleraceus. The sequence goes on from NC_066584.1 coordinate 409,858,702, forward strand.
TGTTACCAAACCACTCTTTACCAGCTTCTGAACTTCACATTTTAGAGGATAGCAATTCTCTATATCATGGCTAGGGGCTCCCTAGTGAAAAGCACAATGAAGATTAGGCTGGAACCACCATGGTAGTGGCTCAGGAATTTGCAGAGGATGTCTTGGCTGGATGAGATTCTTGAGAACCAATGATGGGTATAACTCTGCATAATTCAGAGGAATAGGGTCAAAGGAGACCTTCTTCCTCTCAAAATTTTGTTGGTGATTATTGTTGTTGTTGTTGTTGGTTCTTTGTTGTGGCTATTGATGTTGTTGTTGCTGAACTGGAACTGATTGATTGTTGGGAAAAATGGAATTACTGAAGAAACTTGGTGCTGATGTTGACGGGGTTGAGAACTCTTTTTGACATGAGGCCTCCTCTGCCTCCCTACTAACACTGAATTAGCTTCTCCTTCCTTCCTCTTAGAGAAACTCCCACCATACTTATTGCTGGCTGATGCTTCTTTAGATAAACGTCCTTCACTCGCAATCATATGTTCGTAATAAAACAAACTCAGTGTCTTCAAGAAGATCTTCGTCATTTCTTTCTCTTCAAGAGATGGACTTATCTGAGCAGCCAATTCTCTCCATCTTTGGGCATATTCTTTGAATGTCTCCTTATCCTTCTGAGACATAGACCTCAACTGGTCTCTATTAGGTGACATATCCACATTGTACTTATACTGCTTGACAAAGGCCTCACACAAGTCATTGAAAGTACGAACGCTTGCACTGTCTAAGCCCATGTACCACCTCAAGGCAGCTCCAGTTAAATTGTCTTGGAAATAGTGAATCAACAACTGATCATTACCAGTATGAGTAGACATTTTTCTGGCATACATAACAAGATGGCTTAGCGGGCAAGTATTCCCTTTGTACTTTTCAAAGTCTGGGACCTTGAATTTCACCAGGATCTTAACATTGGGGACCAAGCAGAGTTCAGCAACACTCTTCCCAAATAAGTCTTTCCCTCTCAGAGTCTTCAACTCTTTGTGCAGCTCGAGGAATTGATCTTTCATCTCATCCATCTTCTCATACACATCTGGACCCCAAGATGAATCAGAGTGGTAGATAGTGTCCTCAACACGAGGAAGAGTGTGAACAACCGTAGGTGGCACTGACATAACCGGGATAGATGCCGGCAAAGAAACAAATGCGGGCGCATACCCTTCTGGCATAAATTTTTACGACATTCCCCAAGGGAATCCAGCAGGCATAGAAGGAAGGGATTGATTGGCAGCAGCAACAGGAACAGTTGAGGTAGCAACGTCAGAAATGACAGTACTTTGAGGAGGAGGAGTTGCAGGAGTTGGTGATGGCTGATTCTGGGAAATGACCACAGATTCCATCAGCGTTGTAAGACTGGAGATCTCATCTTTCAGCTCTTGGTTCTCTTGCTCTATATGCTCTATTCTCTTTGGTTGATTAGCGCGGGGATTATAGTGGTGAGTTAGCTTGGCTGATGCATAAAAGAAGAACTGATAAGACATATGGCGACAAAAACCTGTTATGCAAATGCAATGCTTTTGATTGTTTTTAATTTCAAGGAACATATGAAGTCCTATTTGTAAATATATATATTCAAATAATAACAATAATAATAATTTGATTGACCATAAAATCTCTTCTTATTCATAAAATTCTAGAAGGATTACACTGAGTACAATTTCAGAAACCAAAATACAAATACAAGAGAAAAGGAACCTATCATCCTAAGGATCCCTTAGAAACTACACCAGATGACTTGGCTATGGGTGCATACTTCCTTCGGATGCATCAAATCTCAGACTCAAAGGATGTCTTTATCTGAGCCTTCTTAAGAACTAGTTGATCAACAATCTTCTTCCAAGCACCGGAAGGCTGAGGCATACTAGAGGAAAATAGACCCTCTGGCTCCCTCTATCTCTTCACTGCACGATCTTCAAGAATCTCAATAAGTGCATATTTTTCTTCCGACTCAAGCTGTAACTCTTCATGCTTTCAGCTCAAAGCATGGAACCGCTCTCCCCACATATCTTTCTCTTGGTGCATCTTGGTGAGTGCGTCTTCCAACTCCTCTACATCTTGGTTAGGGAGAGTTGATGGCTCAGCCATAACCAAATACATAGGTCTTTCACAGGAATACGACATCTTCATCTCTAGAGGTCTCTTCTTCACCCAAATAGTGTAAGCTTCCAAAGATACACAATTGCATGGACCAAGCTCGGATCTTCCTTTCATATGCACATTATGCCAAGCATGTATCATCCTTTGCTTCAAATGTTGGGGATATTTACCCTCTTGATAAAATAGACCTTCTAATTGAGTGTTATTAGGTTTATCTCTCAAGGGGAGCCCAAGTTGACGACGAGCCAAAGTAAGGTTGTAGTTGATTCCTTCTTGTGTACCAATGAGAGGCACATTAGAGAATTTCACCACAACTGTCAATAACGTCCACACTACTCAATGTAGAATGATACCAAACAATATCATGATTACTGAGAGAAATAAGTCTCTGAGACCACCGTAGACATTGCTTGTTCTCCAAAAAAGTAGGCGTCTGAGACAAGTGCAAAATAAACCACTTGTACAGAAGAGGAACAAAACACACAATAGTCCCACCACCTTTAGAATTCCTCAAATGCAAAGAGAAATACATGTCACCCAACAGAGTCGGAACAAGATTCCCAATCAAGAAGATTATAATGGAGTTAACATCAATAAAATCGTCAATGTTAGGGAACAAAGCTAGACTATAAATGAGAAATACAAAGATGGATTCAAAATCATCCATACTACCGGCTTGAGCAAAGAAAATAGCTTTACCAATGAGGAACTTAGAAGTCAATCCAAGAATACCTCTTTTCTTCACCAAATGAGCATCAATTTCAGATTTCTTCAGATGAAGAGCTTCAGCTATAACATGAGATCTGGGAATCTCCTCCAATCCACTAAAAGGTACTTTGTCAGATATAGGTATTCCCAAGAGATGGGCATACTCCTCTAATGTAGGTACAAGCTGATAATCGGGAAAAGTGAAGCACCGGTAGACAAGACCATAGAACTGAACCAAAACACTCAGAAGTCCTTCAACCATATCAGCAGATAATACAGACAAAAGCTTCCCATGATGTTTCCTGAAGTCCATAGGATCTAATACAAAGGATGACAACTTCCTTAGCTCTTTCAAATTAGGACATATGAAACTGTACTTCTTAGTGTTCCTTCGTCCATAATCCATGGTCTGAAAAGTATTTGCAAACAAGACCTCAGTTTCCTTGAAATTTATTTTTCTGTGATGAATATTATGATGTGCATGAATGCAACAATCACAAACAAAGGATCACACACAAGGCAAACACAAACAAAGGTCAAGGGATGAATCAAGTCATCATCAAGATCAATCATCCATTTTGGTGGATCATGGTTTTCACCTTATCAACACCCAATTTCCATTGATATTGATGAGACTTGATCGGATCAACCGAGAATCAAAGGGTTTGTTGTGAGTCACGAGCATGGAGTCAGGTTAAGAACCATCCCAAAGGAGTGTGCTAAGGATAAAAACATGTAGATCATGTTCTAAGAAGTTCCCAGAATATTAATCCCATCTATTGGATATTATAGGTTAGGATGACTGACTCATCAACCCATAATATTCTCAAGAGAAACTTGTCTGAGTCTAGTAACACATAACAATTGTTATCAGGTCTACACCTGAACGGTCTCCATACTACATCCTAAATAGGCCAAGTTGGTTTAAATGTTCTACGGTCCTCAGCTTCTCGGACCCCAAATCAAAGAAAGTAATGCCTATCCACAAATAACTTGTGTGACATCAGTAACTCTAAAAGGGTCTCCACTGAGTAGATGGGTCTCAAGACAACTTGTTAAGGACTACTTCACACAAGTTGAACATGACTATATCATCCTCCTATCTTAATTGCACTCAAGTTTGGGTTAGAACTTATCTCACCACTCAGAGATCACCAAGCACAACAGATAGATTATATCACACAAAAAATATACAAACATCAAACATACAAATATATACACATAAAAAGTAGGCTAAACCCACTGAGGACTACTCCCCAGCAGAGTCGCCACTTAATTTCTGTAGCGGTAAATTCATGACCATCAAGTTATGCATAAGCTTAACGTCAATGAAACCAGAGTCACCACCGCACTTTTATTGTTTCCAAAGGAAAAGGGAAAAGTACAAACAAAACTCAAAGATAAGAAGTTTTCAAATCAAAACTAATAAAATTCCAGAAATTATAGGTAAGGGGGTTGGTTACACAGAGGGAAGGTGTTAGTACCAAAAGTGTACTAGGTACTCCTAGGGAGCCCTTTTTATGTGTGCATATATTTTGGAATAAAAGATGTTTGAGAAAAATAGAGTGTAGGGTGAGAAAAGAATTCATTGATTATATTTTTGTGTTTGACAAGATCTTCAGACTTGTGCCTATGTACCAACATAAAAATGAGGGATAAAAACCTCGTAGTTCAGGGTAAAAATTTCAAATAAGTTGGTGAATTGATTTTAATAAAAGTTTAATAAGAAAAGGCACAAAGGGCCAAACATTTGAATGGAGTTATTAGTTCTTTTTGTCTTTTGAAATTTCAAGTCAATATGATCAAGTTTATTTACAAATTTGATTTGAGAAAGAGTTTGAAAATTCAATGGCATAAGGCCAAAGTTTATAATTATTAAAACAAAGTCTAAGTTTGAAATCACAAGCATAGAAAGTTTTTGAAAAGGGGGAGAGATTTTGAAATTTCATAAGTGGGAGGAGATGAAGAGGTTATCTTGAGCATAAGTTTAAAAGTCAAGAGTTGAAAAGATCTGACCAATGGGATGCAATCCAACAGACAAGAATGTCATATAGAAACTCATTTCCCTTTGGACTTTAATAAATCAATGATCTATAAGCAATGAGTAATATCCAGATATCATGAAGATCAAGGCATCAAATAAAGATATCCATATCCAAGCAAGCAACTTCAATAGCTAGCAATCTTCATTGTCTTTTAATGTATAAGATGAAATATTCCTTGATCAACTCAGAATAAAGCATCAGACACAAGATCAAAATAACAATTAAGCACAAAGATAGAGTAGCAGATGAACCCAAGAAATTCCCAAGGCTTGTATCAGATGAAGGCACGGTTCAAAATAGCTCAGTCTCAAAATGTTGGCATTGGCCAAGTCCTTTTAGCACAGGGAATGTTGCCTATTCCTAAGTCAAAAAGTTCATATCAAGTTCAACAGTCCACCAAATGTTTTTAGGGTTTTTCTTATTATTAGGTATTTTAAGGTCCTGAGACCTCAAACAAAACCAAAACACACAAATAATATATATACAATCACAAGATATGGCTTAAATAAGCAAAGTGAAAATGACATAATCATAAACAAGTTATATGAAATGTAAATGGCAATGAATGATAAATGACTGAAATTTAAATTGCATAATAGTAAATGACTTGAAGGTAAAGCAATGTTAACAAGAGTTAGTCACAAGTTAGTGGCGTTAGAGGTGATTTTTAATTGATTAAGTCATTCTTTGGAGAATAATCAATCATTCATTCACAACTATGAATCCTTAAACCAAGACATCTTCCATGAGAAGGGAACCAACTTGGATAATTCAACAAGTATGCAACTAGCTCCCATGAAAGGAAAAAAGGTCAAGTCTCCACACAATGCCATGAAGAATGGGAGACTTACAATCTCACTTACTAGAATGTTATGTCTTGAGGGTCAAATTTAGCTCTATGTTAAGCAATCATAATTGGACTTATGTAGTAGTCATAACTATCTGAGGCCGGATAATAAAAATTTAGGTGTTAATGCATGTTAGAGATTTGGTATGAAGTACCAAACTCCTAAAACATACCACACACTAAACGAAAAGTCAAGAGGGAGTGACCTATCTCAGTTATACTTGTATTGATTCATCTGACACAAGGTCATTGATGAATCAATTAGCCTTTAGAAATTAGAGATTTCATTGGTCAAATGATGGAACGCGGAAGAATAGGGATGAAGATGAAGAGGGAGGGGAAGATAGAAACATAAATTGGTCATGAGAGGACTTTCATCAAATCAAAACCATCCACTCATTTTGGGAGATGAAATGTACATTTCATTAATCCTCTAAATCCAATAGTTTTGATCCAACAAAAGTCACATCAACCTTGACCAAGGCCCAAACAGAAAGACAAACATTACAAGACCATAAAAATGGCTCAACAATATTTTCAAGCATTTAATCAATTAAAAACAATTTAAAAATGAATTAAAATACATTTTTATTTGGTCAAAACTTAAAATCCCTTCAAAACACAAAATAAATGGCCAAGGGATTTATCCTAGGTCAAACAAGGTCAAAGGACCTTAGACAAAAAATTTCACTATTTTTGAAAAGTCGGATGTATTTTTAAACAATTAAAAATATGCACAAAAACATTTAATTCAGGAAAAATATCAAAATTAATCCAAAAAATAATTTTAATTCAGAATATGCAAGAGAACAATATCTAATGATTTTTGGTGAAAGACCCATATTTTTTGGATTAAAAATGAAATTAATATGAATTAAACAAAATAAAGGGATTAAATGAAAAATGAGAAAATAAAAAGAAATTCAAAAAAACAAGGGTCATCAGATCTCCCTCATTAATTGAGGTGGCAGATCTAATGGCCACGTGCTAGAATGCACCAAACACCTGAGTCAAACACGCAACACAAGTGGTAATCAAAATGGAAGGCTGAGATTAAAACGTGGATTCATGAATAGATGGCTTGGACCTTGCCAATGCACCACCGGAGCCCTAGCTCTGGTCATCTTCTCCGGTGGACCTCACCAGACTGGTCCACCCTCAACCAAATGAAAAATAGAAAGTGAGTACGTGTTTTTGAAGGAAAAATGCTCAGGAGCACGAATCTAACCTCCATTTCTTCCAATTCCAAGTATATTGAAAGATACATGGATTTGAAATTTGAGGTTCATGATCTGAGTTGCTTCGATTTGACCTCAAAATAACTCAATCTTATTGTCTATATTGGTAGGACTTTAGCAAAGCAACAATCAATCAAAATGGATGTGAAATAAGAGAAAATCGAAGACGAAAAGTTTCTAAAATTTCACCTTCGAGGAGCTTCAAATTGGTTTGATCTTGCTTCCAACTTGGCTTGGCTTGACTCTAGAAGCTTGCAGAAGATGATTTGGATGGTTAAAAAGCTTGGACTCTTGGAGTTTCAATTCAAAAATAGAATGAGAATTGAAAATCGATTTCTCAAGAAATCTTCAAGATTATCCTTTCAATGGGGTTTGGGAGAGAATGGGGACGAAGCTTGGGCAAGAGGGATCCATTTCTGAGCTCAGTGCACTTGTATTTATAGGCTTGCTCATTGCTTTTTGCACACTTCAAAAATTGGCCAAAATTGGAAAGGTGAGATGCATGCTTACATGGGCGTGTGATAGGCCCATGTGATGATCTAAATCAGTCCAAAAGTGATCATGAGCAATATTGAAAGTGTAACATGAAGCCATGCATTTGAAATTGAAAAGTGGTAATGAGATTCATCCAAATGGAACCACGAAGAGTAACCATGCGCAAGTCATTCAAACCTTGGCCAAATGAAGTGATTTTGGACTTTTTTGAAAGGTGAGATCAAGGGGAACCACTTTCATGTTGAAAACGTTTAAATTTGAATCTTGGATCATGATGAATTTTGAGATGGAAGTTTGGAAAATCAATCATAATTGAAATTTTTCTAAGTACCAAGTCAAATGTTCACTTCTTCCACCTTGAATAACTTTTGCCATGAGCTTCAAATGGAAATAATTCCTTCACCAAAGTTGTATCTCTTTCAAACCTCTTCAATTAGGTCATAAATTTGAACTTATTTGGATTTGTCATGATGGAGTTATGCATTTTAGAAGTTGAGGAAAATTGCTTGTTCAATGGTAATGGCCCAAAATGACCTATAATGTTTCCTATTGGCACATGCCCTTGCAAGTTGAATTTGAAGTTTCTCAAATAATAAAAGTTGGAGAGGATATATTGAAATTGATCATGAAACTTGGATGTCCTTAATATCATAAATATTGAGCAAGTTATGGTCCTTGGAAGTTGGCCTCCTAACTAGGGCACAAACAAAATGACCTATAATCTTTCACCATAAGAAATGACTTTTCAAGCAAAACTAGATCTTGACCTCAACATGAAAGTTGTTTGGAATGTAATAAGGAGTAACTTGTATCTTGGAATAATTTTCATATGACAAAAATTGTAGGAGATAGGGTCTAGTGAACCCCAGTTTTGACCAATTGACTTTCTCTGGTCAACCACCATGAACCAACTTGGAAACTTGAAGTTATATTGATATTTTGGACTCATGGATGATCATATATGTATAATATGATGTATAATAAAGTATACCTTGATATATTTGATCAAATGTTGAAGGAGCTTGTTGAGGAAGTCACACAAGATACATAGATGAATTAGGGCTTCCAAGGCACACAAACTTCAAACTCTTGATGAATTTTTGATCAAAATGATAAATGAAGATCATGGGGACCCATATATGATGTATAGAACCAATGTGAACCATATCTTGATTTATCTCCTTGCATTGAGGTTCTCAAACCCTAGTTGTGAGCTTGATGAGGTATTGGTGGATGCGCACACTACCTACAAAAGAAACAAGGCTATACATAGACATATTTTTGGTATTTTGGTTAGTAAATAATAAAGAAAAAAAAGTATGATACAACCAAATGTGCTTGGTGATCTCTCCCAATGCAAACCCAATGAAATAGGGGTAAGGAGGATGCCAAGGTGTGATCCCAAAGCCAATGCAAATGATGAGATAACATGAGGGATCTTTGGGTCAAAATTGGGGTCTTACAGTATGGTCAAATATCAAGGTGAACCATGACTTGTACAAGCCAATGAGGGTCAAGAACTAGGGTTGAAGTCCTTGGGTGACCAGATGAATCTTCACATGTCTTCAATGGGGACTCACCATCCAATTAGGGGCTTGGAGAGTAAGTGAGATGTCTTGAGTAATCCTCCAAGGTTGTGGGATGCTTGAGGATAAAGATTAGGGGAAATGTGGCTTGGGCACACCTTACCACGATCAGTGAGTCTTAAGGCTTCATAGATGATATGTGTTGGATGTGTGCTCATGAATTAGGGCTATAAAGGATGATATGGAGGTAGTCTAAATTTGAGGGTATGATAAGAGGGATTTCTCATACCCTTGTCTAGAGTACCTTTGACTACGGGGCATATGCCATAGATACTCAAAGTATTAGCCTTTGTTCATAGACTTTAGTGTGATTCAAGTCTAACAATTGTTAAGTACTCTTCCATACAGATGTTGCATGCAGACTAGAGATCAAGCTCTCTTCCTTTGGGGTTCCTCTTTTTCTTTTATTTTCTTTCCCTTTAAGACTAAAACCATTTTGTGAATAAACTCAAAAACACTTTAAAATACGGTTAGAATTATGCGCCATGAGCCTTAAGCAATGAAGAATGATGGGAGCGATTTTCCTATCCTTGTTTAAAGTATCTTGGAGTACGGGCGTAGGCCCTAGCTACTCAAAGTATTTGCCTTTATTCATAGACTTTAGTATAATTATAATCAAGACATTCTTTTCAGAATAAAAGAAAACTCAACTCATCGAATTCATTTTTTCTTTTGGGCGTCATATTCTTTTCAAACCTTTTTAGAAAGGACATGTTACTTTCGTTCTACCGTGAACGAAGCTTTCCATGCATGAGCATATAAGTAATGTTTAACTGCTAGAGTGAAATCCAAGCGCATTTGTTCTATCGCAAACAAACAAATGCTTAAGTCTCCCATGCTCGAGCATAGAAGCAAGTTTACTATAGAACCCGAATGTTAACATTATTCATTAAAAACAACCAACACATCCGTATTTTATACCACGAACTACGGAGCTCTGACTTTCTTATTACATAATGAGTATATGTAGGCATAGGGGATTGAATTCTTGGCAATCACACTAATTATTATTTTCTTTTTCACATTAATTATTATTTTCTTTTTCCCCTTTCATGAGTAATCTTTAGATAGTAACACCCATTCTTGCAAAGAACAATCAAAGTGGTTCCCGTTTAGTACAATGGATGTGAGGGATATTAATACCTTCCCCTCATATAACCGACTTCCTTACCCTTTTTCTATTCCCCCAGGTTGTTTCTTTGAGTGTGTGATATGCTCGAGTATATTTCGCATAGGTTCATCTGGCGACTCGGCTGGGAATTACATAAGAAAGTCGAGCCTAGTTTTGTTTGCTTTCTTTGCGTGCTTTTGGTGTTTATCTTTATCGCATTACTAGATTTATCTTTATTCCATTATTTCATTTCGTTATTACTTTAAATATTTTGCATATTCTGGATATATCTGTTATACTCTCTGTTGGGTTGGGATGATGTTACATGAGAGAAAAGCTCTATACTCGAGCTTGAGCACAAACACGTGATAGTAATGTGGCTATAGTCTTGATTGACCTACTTAGAGTTAGTCCTCGAGCATGGTCAACAAGAGACGTCACACCTAGAGTAGGTCCTTTTGGGAGCATCATTGTCTGATGAGTAAGTCGACTAAGGCAATGGTATCTCAAAATGGGTCCTTGACTCTAGGGACCTTTTTAGGGTACCTTTGAAGAATATTACACACATGTGAGTGGGATATGCTTTTTCTGTAGGAAACCAAGACCCTACATACCTTGTTCTCGCGTAACGCCGAACCTTTGATCCTGCATCGAGCAGTATATGCAGAATATCTACAGCATGCCGAGTTTTTAACTTACATCATTGTATGATTTTATTGTAGTACTGTATGCATGCTGAACCTTGGAAGCTAAATTATTGTATCATTGAACCTCTGAATCTATGATGTATTGTTTAGCGTTGCATCCTTTGAAAAAAAATGCATGGCATAACACTGCATTCTTCATACATCCGTCAATGTATATGCATATCTTCCCAACAAGACAAAACCTCATATCACCTTCCATTTCTGAACAGTTATCTAATTTCCCGACATCCGTTTTAAACTGGAACCATGTCTCAGATCACCATGGAAGAACTTCAGAGAGGTCAAGAATCATTAAGGGTGGAAGTCAACCAACTAGAAACTCAAATGAGCGTAATTTTGGAAACCCTATAAGTAATGTTGAGGAAGGAAGGCAATCCCACACCAGCTATCGTAGCAAAAGTGATTACTAATGTGCATCTATCTGACTCCACCGCATATCAGGAGCTTCCTCACGGATATCATCCATAATCCGGACCTCCAAGGCCTCCCTACCAGTGGACATTTCCTGTTCCCCAACCAAGTCAGAGGAACCAAGCGCAGAATCAGAATTCGTATCCAGATCAGCAAGTCTGAGGCCGAGAATATTAGGATAAGCATGGACCTCGGAATAATTTGGAACAAAGGAATTCTCCTCTAAATCCAATTCCTATGACATAAAGTTAACTCCTATCATATATAATTCAGAGTTCACTGGTGGTTCCCAAGCCTCTAAAGTTTCTACCACAACCATTTCCCCTAGGGTATGACTCCAACGTGCATTGTGGATATCATGATGGGTCAGCAGGACACTCAACTAAGGACTGTAATGCTTTCAAAGCTAGAGTACAACAACTGATTGATCAGGGGTGCTTAACTCTACAAGGAGGGAACCTGTTGGTGAATGGAAATACCTTGTTTAAGTAAGCACCAAGGTTGTAGAAGTGTGTCTTACAACAGTCAATCAAGCCTGGGAGTGTCTCCTCAACATTGGCAATCATTTTTTCATTTAATCATTTTCATGTGTAACTTTCTTGTTTGTCCTTTGTAATGTTCACTTGTAAGACTCGTTTGTTTTCAATTGATAATAACAATGAAATAAATATGCATGTTTTGAATCAATCCATTTATGTTCACTCATACTTTATTTGTCAGTATCGAACTTTTGTTTATGCAAAATCAAAAGGAGAATGATGAAATTGGAAAAAACACGAAATTACTACATGTATGCTTTTGAATAAAACCTTGCTGACGATGTAAGGCATTTTTTCAAATCCCCAAACACCGGAGGTGTAAGGAAGATAATCCTTAGTCAACCCTTTTGAGCCAAGGAGTAGTAGTTTCTTTCTGAACAAAAAAACCTCAAGCTTAACCCGAGGCAGGGTAGTCTTCAGTTAGTTTGACCATGCATTGAAATTTCAAAAGACAAAAAGAGAGTGTCCTATATGAGGATCAACCATACTTTATCCCTCACAAGAGGTCGGAAACCACAAATCTGTAACGGTTGTCCCTCACCAACAAAAGAAATGAGGCATTCACAAGCCCTTCAAATTAAATAAACAAATGTCACACGATTTGTTCCAACAAAAGAAAAAGGAACAAGAAATCAAAAGTTAAAAGAAAAAGAAAGAAAGCTCGTTAAGTCGAAAACTCGAAAAGAAGTAACTTAGGCAAAAATTAGGGCATCTCTACGGATTGCAAATTGGAATCAGTCCATCAAAATTAGGGAGATCAAAAAATAAAGAAGCAAAAGAGGAATCAAAAAGAAAATCCTCATCAAGAACAAATTCGTTTGGCTACAAACCAAACAATAGGGGGATGACTGCCACTCCAAAAACCTCGTTGGTTTATTAAACGTTACTTCCACCATTCGAAATCCCTTTTGAAAAATGAGATCTCGTGTCGAACTAGCTGAATGTAGGAGTGGAGAACATCAAGGAGAATGGGTGGGTTAGAATAGCTTTCGAGCCAAAAATCCTTTCTTTCTTAGACCGTGAACCAGGCCACGTTACAACCCTTAAAAGACCTAATTGAAGTATGGTTTATTTCAAAAGCATACTGCGGTAGGATCATGTTAAAATTGACTCATAAATAATTTTTTTTATCATTTGTGTTGGTATTTATATGACATTCCCAAGTAGTGATCTACTCACTATATGACATGATTCCAGTGGACAAGCTTGGATTTTGAAACTAGCATAAACATAGAATTGACATTATCATTTCCAAAATGAATTTTTTTACTCGAGAGTAAACACTTGACATCAAAAAAGTTTCCACAATGAGCCTAAATTGAGAAGCTTGATCACATCAAAGGAACTGAATGCCTGAGGACTCCGTTGAGCAGAGGCAAGTCACCTTAGTCAATCCAGGGAAATCACATCGAGAAATATCTACAAGATTCAGACAATCTGGGGCGATCACATCGAGAACTATCTACAAGATTTAGTCAAATTGGGGCAATCACATCGAGATTCGATAAATCTCTCCAAGACCGCCTAGTCATCGGTATTACCCTCAAATATTAACCAACCAACAGGAAAGTTATTTTGAGGATCATATTAGGGCAGACCACCTCAAGAACACAAGAAGTCAATCACTCCAAAAGATGGTTAATCAGAGGTATATAGTTCCAAGACACTAGGGCAGGTCATATCGAGATCATCCTACAACAAAGTTGCTTTACAGATACCCAACAAGTGGGGGTATGACTAACTATGAGGGGAAGACCGTCTCTATGTTTTCAAGGTTGTTCAGAGCAAGATCCATCGTGTGTAAGAAACTGCTAAGTTCAAGGTGAATGTCAGGAAGTCATCCCCTAACCTTTCAACAGAGAGGCGTGATATCAATTGATAAACCCAATGGTCATTGTTATCTTAATTTCCCAACCTTCAAAGATGCATCCAACCATGCATAGCTCGTACATAACCAAATCCCGACCATGCACCAGCATCTTGCATAAGGAATCATCATTGCATTCTCAAAAATATGTAGCATATTCCATAAAGATGTAACAATACGCCATGCAAAAATCAAACATGCATAAACTGCATGCAAGTCTTTCTCGAAAGCATAAATAAATCCTCGGTTGGGATAATTTTATTTCCCCAACTTAGAATATTATTTCCACGAAACTTCTGATTGGTATTCCCACCAGATTCCTCGAAGTATCTCTACTTTATTTGCCTTTTACAAGTATCTTTTGACCTTTCGTCAGTCACTTACCTTTTGTAAGTCCCCATTTGCTTTTTGCAAGTCTTCCTTGCCTTTTGCATGGAGAAGATATTATTGAGACAAGTTACCTTTTGGGAGTTCTTTTGTTTTCTTTTGCACGAAATCATGTCTCATTTCTTACCTTTTGTAAGCCCCTGGTTGCCTTTTGCACGAGAAGATTATCCCTGTCAGAACTTTGCATCTCGATTTGTTTTGAAATACCTTATGTAGGTTTGGTGAGTCTCGGGGTGGGTATCCATATTTCGAGAACTTAATCCATGTCGTTGTTCCTGAGGGACATCATGAGGTTTTTCGTGCCTACTGCAAAGTCCCTATTTGATAGAGCATATCAAAGCCCAATTCCTGTCTAGAAAATCCTTTCAAAGCTCAGGTTCCGCCTGGTAAAATATCTTCAAACCTTTTATTTTCCTTTAGCAATTATTTATGATATTTTGTCAAACACTTACCTTTTGTAAGTCCCCTCTTTCCTTTTTCAAGTTTTCCCTGCCTTTTGCATGGAAAAGATTTTTGTGGAGTCAACTTACCTTTTTTGAGTTATTTCTCTGCCTTTTGCATGAAATCATGTCTCCTCACCTACCTTTCATAAGTCCTTGTTTCCTTTTTCATGAGAAAGTCGTCTTTGTCAAAGCTTTGTATCTTTGGCAGGGACTGGATGAATGACCTACTCCCTTTTCAATTATTTTGGAGACACCTGACATATGTTTGGCAAGTCCGATGTGATTTCCACACTTCGAGCGTCTTCTTAGCCTTTTGCTAAAGAGTTATAATTACCTTTTGTCTGAGAAATCCATTTCAGCTCTCTTCTTAACCTTTTTTTGAGGAGTTTCATATCGCCTTTTGCATGAGAAATCATATCCATCTTCACGTGCCTTCTTAACCTTTTATTAAGAAGTTCTCATTACCTTTTGTATGAGAAATACCTCTAGGTTTCTTCTTAACATTTTGTTGAGAAGTTTCTCATCGCCTTTTGCATGGGAAACCATGTTCATATCCATAATTCGTCTTAGCATATTGTTAAAGAGTTCTCATTACATTTTGCATGATAATTTCAATCCCCAACAAACTTTTCTGTCGAGGAGTTCTCTCTAACTTTTGTATGAGAGTTTCATTCCCAACTTTCTTTTTGATCTTTTGTTAAGGAGTTCTCATTACCTTTTGTATGATAAATTCACCTTCATCTTTCTTCTTAACCTTTTGTTAAGGAAATTCTCATCACCTTTTGTGTGAGAAACCTATTCATCTTTCTTCTTAACCTTTTGTTAGGAAGTTCCCAATCTCTCTTACTGTGTTACCTTTTGTGCAAGAAACCATATCCCCAGGGAAGTCTTCCATCATCTTTATATTCCTTCTTAACCTTTTATTAAGAAGTTCTCGTTTCCTTTTGCGTGAGAAATCACATTCACCTTCATATGCTTTCTTAGCCATTTGCTAAGGATTTCTCATGTGCCTTTTGCATGAGGAAACGTCATATCCCTTTATTTGTCTTTGCAAGTCTCCTCTACCTCTTGTAGCAGAAAATTAAATCATTTCTCAGTCCAATCATGCTTGCCTTTTTCAAAATGTCTCTCTTCATTTTACAGAAAATTTTAGTTTACCTATATATCCTTTGTTAATTGGATTTCGCAAATACATTCATCTTTTTACCTTCGTGGAATCCTACTGGAATATTTCAATCACTAGTACATGCGAAAACTTGTTCATGAAGGCAAAGCAAACAAAAAAAAGAAAAAAAAAAGAGAAAGAGAAGGAAAAAAATCAATCATACATTTCATACATGGCATATTGCATACATCATGTATAGCCAACATGTCTCCTTACAACTGATCCATTTTCCCCCCAAACATCTCAGTTAATCCCCAAAAGATAACCATATACAAAAAACCTATACACCATCCATTAAACCATTTCCTATTTAATACCCTTACCTTACATTTCATTCATTACCAGCAGGAAAATTTCTTGGTTATTTTGGTATATGATCCTCTCCTACCTCGAATGTTTGAAATTCGTTGCTATTCATACCTTCACGTTCGAGAAGATTAAATAGGGCCAGTTATCATACCCAAAAATTTGCCCTCCCCTTTTCATTTTCATCTAACCTTTTAGTTTGAGATCCATTTACATTCATGTACATCCATGTCATCTAGTGTACTAACATCATCATATATTCAAAAGTTATAATGTTTATTATACTTAACAAGGAGCTAGGGTTTGCTTGAGGATCAAGCCCTAGAAGTTGTGATGCTACAATCATTTAGAAGAGCTCATCATAGTGATCAATGTGTAAAACCCTAGTTGATAGGTTCTTAAGGCCTTATATGTTGCATCTTGATGTTCATTCCATACCTAACCCTAATCATTGATCTTAAGGTTGGTGAACCTTATAGCTTGCTTTGAGAGGGTGAAAAACCCTTGTTTGGTTCATGGAATTTTTGGATTGCTTGTTTTCATCCCCTAATTTTTAACCTTAAGATCCCACATGTCATTTGCATCCTTGCATACAAACAAGATCACATCTTGGTCCTCTCTCTCTCTCTCTCATCTTTGGGGCTTAACTTTTGCAAGGATCATCAAGCACCTCTTCGTTGGTGTTTTACCTTTTGTGTTTATATGTTCATTTCTTATCTAACCACTAATCAAAATAGCAAAAATATTTCTTATTTCCTTTAAGTTTATTGTGCAAGTTAGGGCTTTTCAATCAAGAGCATCAAGCATGGTTCCTTAGCTAGGGTTTATTTTGATTCCTCAACAAAGTATGATCAACCATTAATTCTCAAGAGGCGTATCTCTCAAGCATGATATCTAAGGCTATAAAGCACCTTTCAATCTCATTTGTATCTTGGCATCTCAAAGTCTTATGGTTTACTTCTCAAGAAAATTCAAAGGTTCATGTGTTTATTTCCATGACTTCTTCAACAAGTTACCTCAAGATTTGAGCAATACAATCAAAATAAATTCAAGGACACATTATTTTGGTTTCATGTGATCATCCATGTACCTTGAAATGCAATAAAAATCCAAGCGCACAAGTTTTATTCCAAGAGGTTTGACCAAAAAGTCAACATTTGAAGTCAAAGTTCAAAGGATCACAACTCCTTCAATTCTCAACATTTTTGAATTCTTCTTTTTGCATATGAATCTTCTCATCATCCTCTATAACTTCTATTTACATGAAAATATCCAATTATACTTGTAGGATTTTGGAGACATTATAGATCATTTGTGGACTTAGTGAAATTTAACTTATTTTTAAGTGACTTTTTCTCAACTTTCAAGGTTTATAACTTATTCAATTTTCAACATTTGAGGTTTCTTCTTTTTGTGCAATATCATTTTTTATGCACTCTACAAGTTTGATTCAAAGATCAAAGTCAAAATATGCTTGGAAGGCCATGGAATTCATTGAGACATTATAGGTCATTTTCATCCATTTGGTACTTAGAATTTTCTAAGTTACATGACCAGTTTTTCGTGCCAACTTCAACATGCCACAACTTTGTGATCAAGCATCCAAATTCAAACTTTCTTGGTACATTATAATCTTTGTTATGATGTCAACACATCGCAAGTAGAATGGGATCAAAAAGCCTCCTGCGCAAGATGCCCCATTGAGTTGAACATGGTGACTTAGAACTAAAGAAATCACCATGTCCAAATTTGAACTTCACTAATTCCCAATTACAAGCTAAATTACCATGTGTTTATGACCTAAACATGTTTAATCAAGTCTTCTGAAGTTAATTAACCCTTGAAACACATGATTTGGCTGAGTTTTGATGGATTGCAAGTCACACTTTCCACACATTCTGATCAAATTCGTTTTGCAAGAATTAAGCTTGATTCCATACGTATTTGGATCCAAACACATTCCCTATAAATAGAGGAATCTATTGCGTTCATTTCTAAGACTTTGAGAGCCAAGAAATCCCTGCTTCACTCTGAAATTTTTCCAAAAAATTAAACTATCGTGTTATGAATTCCAGTTTGTTTCAATCCAATTTCTTGATTTCATTAGCACCTTCAATCTTCTCTGAAGCTTTTGTAACAATTCCCAAGCTCCAAGACCTCCTGAATCACTCTAACCAGATTGAGCTTCATCAACTTCTCCATTTGGACAAGGTAGTTTCGAGCATCATTTGAACTCAAACAAGTTACCACAATGTAGTTTTTCACTCGCTGATGCTTTCCCCTAACTTATCTGGTGTTGGTTGATTGTGTTCATCATTTAATTTAATTTTTGGTGGCTTGCTTGCTTCTGAAACTTCTCTGAAATTCCCCATGCTCAGTTTAGAAATAATGAATTTGGAGCATGAGATTGAATTCGTGATGAGGAGGCGATCACATTGATGGTGGTCTTGTGTTCTGAATTTACCAAACGATGAAACTCTGCTGAGGGATCATCATGGATGACGACCAGAGTTTATCTCAGGTTATTTGAGTTTGGAGACACGTTGTACATTTGAAATGTTATGATCGGTCCAATTCGAATTAGATCCCGTGTTTTATTTTGGCTAATTTCCATTGTGCGTCATAGCCTTGTGATTGTTGGATCTGCCGCATCAATTAATGAAGTCATATTCAATGCTCCGTGTTTTTTCTGATTTTATTTCTTTTTCTTTTTTTATTTTAAATTTCACTTTCTTTTAAAATTCATAGAAAATTCATTTTACATCCAAAAAATGCCAAAATAATATCTAAAATTCTCTTTTATTTTTCTTCATCTGATTTTTATTTTCTTGATTTTCTATTTTTCTTGAATTTTCTCTTTTCTCCTTTATTTTAATTGGTTTTAAAATGCTTTTATGCATTTTAAAATTCTGAAAAATTTATTATATGCTTCTTATTTTATTTCCAGCTTTCCATAATTTTCTTGGTCATTTATTAGGTGTTTTGAAGGACTTTATGGGTTTTCTCTTTTATTTCCCTTTTAAAATTCATTTTAAAAATATTTTTGATGTATTTTATTTTATTTTATGGAATTTTATATTTGTTTGAGCTTTGTTGACTTATGTTGGCCTTGAATCATGATTGTTTTGATCATATGTCTCATCGAACTCAATGGATTTTGGGTGTTGATGGGGTGAAAACCTTAATCCATCAAAATGTATGATTGATTTTGATGATGACTTGATCAAACCTTTGATACAATTTGGGTGCAATCTCTCTTATCCTCTTATTCTTCATCTCATTCTCTTCCTCTTGATCAATTGGATGGTTTATATCCATCTTGTTCATGATGTGTGGATTGGTGCTGGATGAACTGTCATCATTTTAAATCTACCTCTTAATTGATCATGGAGCATTTAAGGTACTTTGTATTGGTGAATAAGTTTGTCCTAAGTACTATGAAGTATGGATTGATGTAATGGAGCACTCTCCTAGCTATTATGTTTGATCAATTCTCTTTTCTTTTTTGTATGCCATAACTTTAGGAGAATGATTTACATATCATTTCTCTAGCATGTATTAATACAAACATTATTATTAACCGGCCTCAGGTAGTTGTGACTTCTACATAAGTTCAATTACGATTGCTTAACATAACGCTAAATTTGTTCCAAAAGTAAGTTATTTTCAAAAGTGAGATTGTAAGTCTCCTACTCCTCATGGTATTGTGTGAAAATATTGCTTTCTTTTCACTTATGAGAGCTAGTGGCATACTTGTTGATTTTATCCAAGTTGGAGCCCTTCTCATAGGTGATGTAAAGGTCCATATTTTCATGCCTGTGGGTAAATATTTGAGTGTTCTCCAAAAGACGACAAAATTGTCTTTCCCTTTTTGATTACTAACATCATTTACTAACATTATTTTGTGTTAACTTTACTTTAATTTCATTTATCTTATGTTCTTTATCCTTTTGTCATTTACTTTATACTTTTATTTTAAGCATCTCATACCATATTGTTTATTCTTATGCTCTTTTATTCTTTGTCCATTTGAATTTTCTTTTTTTCTTTTAAAGACATTAATAAAGGAGAAACCCCCTAAAAAACTTGGTTCTCTTGATTCATGGACTTGTGGCTACTATCCTTAGCAATGTTCTGGAGTTATGGACTTAGAACTAGGACCTTGACCCTTGCTTTAGAAGCTTGTAATTTGAGACCCTGGAATTCATATGGTACCTTTAACTTTAGACTTCTTTTGAAGACTTGGCTTGGTTATCCTAGTTTCATTTGATACATGATTTATTCTTTGCTTATTTGGCTTACTTGAGGCTTAATCCAAATGAGGGAATTCTTTTTTGACTTATGTCATAAAGCTTACTATCTCTTGGTTAGATATTTCCTCCCTAGATTTTACTTTAAGCTCTAAGATAGTCTCTCCTTCTTCTCTCATTCTTTAATTTTCAAAATATCCTCTCTCTTTTATTTTCAAAACCTTCTTGTTTTAAACTTGAACCAATTTCTCAATAAATCTTGATTTTTGTCAAGTGATTTTCAAAACTTTTTTTCTTAATAAATGCTAACACATCTTAAGCATATCCAGACCAATTTCAAAAATACTAAAAAATGCATAGCTCATTTAAATCATTTTGTGCCCTTTCTGCACTTTTTCTTTTAGACTTTTCCCAAAGCTTAGACATGAGTCATTTCCATAGTTTAGATGTAATTTTCCTATCCCCATACTATTGATGATAATTATTTTCCATCCAAGAGGGCTATTGGCATACTTGCTGACCTTTATCCAAGTTAGAGATCTTCTCTATGGTGATGTAATATTTTCATACTTGTGGATGACTAGTTGAATATTCTCCTTAAAAAATACAAAATTTCTTCTCATTAAAAATGAATCAAATTTAACATCCTTGTTATTTTTACCATGAACTACGAGGTTTTGATGCTCCATTGCATTTTGTTGGTACGTAGGCATGAGACTCAGAAAGTCTTGGCAAACACAAATTATAAAAAGAACATTTCTTTTCTCATTTCTCCAATCTTTTACAAACAACACCATTTTTAAGCCAAAATGCACATATTTTAAAAGAGGTTCCTATAGAGTAATATAGATGTTTAAGGTGATAATACCTTCCCTTTGCATAACTAACCCCCAAACCCTTATCTCTTTTTATTAGTTTTATTTTAAAACTTCTTTGGGTTTTATTCATGCTTTTTCCCTTTCCTTTGGAAATAATATAAGTGTGGTGGAAACTCTTGCTTTGTGAGTTAAGTAAATCAATAGATTAATCTCAAAAAATTTACCGCTATAGAAAAGTGGCGACTCTGTTGGGAGTAGTCCCTAGTGGGTTCAGCCCGTCTTTGTTTACTTGTGTATATTATGTTTGTTGTTGTTTGTTATTGTTTGTTCTGTCTAGTGCTTGGTGATCTCTATGTGGTGAGATAAGTCCTATACCCGGACTTGAGTGCTCTTATGATAGGAGGGTGGTATAGTCTTATTTGGCTTACACGAAGTTAATCCTTAATAAGCTGATTTAAGATCCCCCGCTCAGTGGAGGCCCCTTGGGATTACTGATGTCATGCGAGTAGTCGTAATTGGCATTACTTTTTCCAACCTGGGAGCCCGAGAAGCTGGAAACCTTAAAACCTTCAACCCATCTTGGTCTTTTAGGACGTAGTGCGGTGGCTATTCAGGTGTAGACTTGAATTAGTTGTTACGTGATACTACACTTGGACAAGTTTCTCTTGAGAATATTGTAGATGTATTTAATTGGCTGCATTTTGTGTTAAAACACTAACTGTACTCTGACGTCTTGATTGATGTCATGACATGTTTGGGTAGTATGCTGCAGGATTAGCTAATACAGGATTTACTGAATGTCAAACTAAATGTTATGACATTCATCCCTGACAGCAGATACTGAATTATAGGCCAGTTAGTTTTTCTGGTATAGTTCAATATTTATTTCAGGCTGCTGTTTCAGGAAACTAACAGCTGAGCTAGAATTAAGAAACCTAGCATATAGCCTATGTTCTGGACGTCAAACTGAATGTTATGACATTCATTCCTGACAGCATATGCTAAAGTGTAGGCTAGTTAGTTTTTCTATTTCAGTATTTATCTCAGGCTATTTTTCAGGAATCTAACAGCTGAGCTAAAATCCAGGAAACTAACAACTGAGCTACAATTAAGAGGCCTAGCATATAGCCTATTTGTTAGCACCCTAACATGTGGAAATTAGGTTAACTTGCTTAACCTTAATTTTAGGAAATTCAAGTACAAGGCCCAAGTGCTGCATTATAAAAGGATGGCAATCCTACTTTCAACAACACAGGGGTTTGAAGCGTGAAGCATTTATTATATCATCATATTTCACTGATGTACTTTGATTGTGTCTTGTATTAGGTTTTACTTGTGAGCCAAGCAATTATCACCTAGATGATTGCATTGGACTAGGGTGTTCATTGAGTTGTAATTGATGTGTCACTCTAAGCTTTTAAGCGTGAGTGATGTGTTTCTTGATTAAAGCTTTTAAGCACAATCAAGAGTTGTTTGAAGTATAACTTCGCCATTGACTTTAAACTTATTAAAGGTTGTAATCACTGTGGTGATTGAGGGGGAGTGAGTAGGAACTCAGGTCTTAGTTTAGATTGAAATTGCGTTGGGTGGATCTTAAGTGATAGGATTAAACAGTTGGTTTAAGTCCTGAATTAATACTGCTTATAGTGGATTTCCTCCCTGGCTTAGTAGCCCCCAGACGTAGGTGTGTTTGTCACGGAACTGGGTAAACAATTTTCTGTGTCTTTTACTGCCTTTTTCATTTACCTTCTGCATACATTTCCTGTCTGCACAAAATTGGATGTCATAACATCCAGTGTGACATCGATAGTCTGTTACTAGAATTTCAATTAGCATCAGAGTAGGCACCCTGCCTGTTAATTTCTGGGTGAGATCTAGGGGCGTTACTTTCTAGTACCATGGACAAGGATGTAGGATTCTTAAATAGACCACCCATGTTGGATGGTTCTAACTATGATGACTGGAAACCTCGTATGATAGCCTTCTTGAGGTCTCTGGATAGCAAGGTCTGGAGAGCTGTCAACAAAGGATGGGAACATCCAACGAAGACAGGTAAAGATGGAATCATTATGCAAATTCCTGAAGAAGAGTGGGACAAAGAGCAAGAGCCATTAGCCCTTGGAAACTCTAAGGCCTTGAATGCACTGTTCAATGGGATAAATAAGAACATCTTCAGACTGGTGCATCACTGTGAGCTGGCTAAAGAAGTTTGGGATACTCTCAAAACAACTCATGAAGGTACCTCCAAGGTAAGGATGTCTAAACTCCAGATACTGACTACTTTGAAAATTTGAGGATGAAAGAGGATGAGACTATTCATGACTTCCACATGAATGTTCTTGAAATTGCCAACACTTCTGGAGGCTTAGGAGAGAAAATGTCTGAAGAAAAACTTGTAAGAAAGATTCTCAGATCATTGCCCAAGAGATTTGCCATGAAGGTTACTGCTATAGAAGAGGCTCAAGATATCTGCAATATGAAGGTGGATGAGCTTATTGCTTCTCTCCAAACTTTTGAAATGGGCTTGTATGAGAATGTTGAAAACAAAAACAAAAGCATAGCTTTCGTATCAAATAATGAAGAGGATTCAGAAGAAGGAAGTATTAGAGGTGATGAAAGCATATCAGAAGCTATAGCCATGCTTGGAAGACAGTTCAACAAGTTCATAAAGAAGGTTGATCAAAAAGGTAGACCAAATGTCAAGAACTCTTCATCTGACATCAGTAGAAGATCAAAATCTGAAGAAAAGTTCAACCAAGGCAAGGGAATCCAGTATCATGGATGTGAAGGTTTTGGACACATTAGAGCTGAATGTCCTACCTTCCTCAAGATGCAAAAGAAGGGACTATCTGTCACCTGGTCTGAGGGAGACTCTAAGAGTGAATATGAGGTAGAATCTGCTAAACATGTCACTGCACTAACTAGTGTTTGTGCCTCTGATGATGACTCAAGTGGAGATGAACTTACATTTGATGAACTTGCTGCCTCATATAAAGAGCTATGTGTCAAAAGTGAAGAAGTGTGTATACAAGGAGAAAAGCAGAAGAAACTCATCAAGGAGCTGGAAGCTGAGAAGAAGAAGCATCTGACAGTCATAGGTGGTCTAAATGGTGAGATAACCTTGCTGACCTCTAAGCTAGATCAAATGAAAAAATCCATCAGAATGCTGAATAAAGGAACTGACACTTTGGAAGAGATTCTAAAAGTGGGACACAAATCAGGAACCATGTCTGGTTTAGGCTTTGTTAAGGAATCCTCAACTGAACTCAAAAGCTCAAAGGCTGAAGTTCAAAAAATCAAACAGAAGTCACAACCAATGTCACAACATCAGGGACACAGGAGGATTAACCATCAAAAGAAGAAATTTCAAAGATGGAGATGTCACTACTGTGGTAGATTTGGCCACATAAAACCCTTCTGTTACAGGTTGCATGGTTATCCTAACCAGACCTCTCAAGTCAGACCTAAGCAGAAGGCATCTAAGCATAATGCCCCCATCAAGAAACAACAATGGGTTGCTAGATTAGCTCACACATCTCTAAGGGCATCTACCAGAGAAGACTGGTATTTTGACAGTGGTTGCTCAAGACATATGACTGGGATGGAGAACTTATTTAGGTAGATAGACAACCTCATGCTACCAGTTATGTGACCTTTGGTGATGAAGTTAAAGGAAAAATCAAAGGTGTTGGTAAGTTGAACAGTCCTGGAGTTCCAGAACTGAATAATATGTTGTTAGTAAAAGGACTAACTGCTAACCTCATCAGCATAAGCCAGCTATGTGATCAAGGATTCAATGTACAGTTCACTAAGGAAGAGTGTGTTGTGATGAATGGAGAAAATAAGGAAGTTATGAGAGGAGCCAGATCCAAAGATAACTGCTATCTATGGGAACCTGAAGTCTCAAACTACTCCTCAATGTGTTTCTTAGCCAAGGAAGAAAAGGAAGTGAAACTGGGGCATAGAACACTTGGACATCTACGTTTAAGAGGAAAAGAAGATCATATCCAAGGAAGCAGGTAGAGGAATCCCAAAGATGCTTATGGATGAAGGAAAAGTCAGTGGAGAATGTCAGGTGGGCAAGCTAACCAAGATGTCACATCCTAAGCTTGGACATCCTAAAACATCCAAAACTCTGGAATTTTTGCACATGGACTTAATGGGACCTATGTAGATTGAAAGTCATGAGTTGTCCTCACCTATTATTCCTCATCACAATGGTGTAGGTGAAAGGAAGAAACAGAGTTGTGTATCATTATCCACTGCAGAAGCTGAGTACATAGCCTCTGGTAGCAGTTGTTCCCAATTGGTATGGATGAATCAGATGCAGACTGAGTACAATGTCACTCAGAATGTCATGACATTAGATGCTACTCAGTTTGAAGATTTAAGGGGCAGAGTGGGAATATGTCCTTCTGAGGAATTATAGCAACTAATGATGTTAGGTATTTACTGTTTAATAATTCAAATTATTAAACATTTGAGAGTATGCTCTGATTGGTCAACAAATAATAGCTATTACTCTTGCAACAAGCGTTACCTCTTCCATCGTTTCAACTTTCAGTCACGCAAGCATTCTCTCAAAGAAACTTTTCATTTCGCCTCTAAGATATTCATCATGTCTCAACAATCCAACTCATCTTCCTCCAAGAACATGTCTGATTCCTCTAGCTCTGAACCATGCAACCCTAACAAAGAAGATCCTGTTGCTGACTCTACGAATACCTCACATGCAAGAAGACCTAAAGAAACTGTATCAGGCTTCTCCTCAGCAATCGCTCTTGATGAACGAACCAGAGAAGGTTCTAGGTATGTTCACAATGCCATTGCCACTATGGTGACTAGAATACTATCTAGTAATCATAAGGTCCTTGGGGTTCCCATTCCCTTAAACACTATTGAACCTGATAGTGTTGCTTATCAAGAAAATATTGAGTCTTTAGGAAAGAATATCTCTCATGATGTTGAGCAAACTGATGCTTATAAGGAGTCAAATGTTGACAAACCCTTAGATAATGTGGCTGGTGAGGAAGTTCACGTCACTCATGATATCAGTAACAACCCTAATTGTGAGGCTGAAACAGTAGACCTGGAGGAATTTTCTGATAATGAGTTGTTGTCCTCAGTCGTCCCTAGCATAGCCAAAAGGGTTAGGACTAGGAGAGAAAAGAAAATAGTGCCTTAAAGGTCCCCCAGAAAGAAGATTGATGTGCCAACCTCTCCCAATACAAAGGTGGCAGTCGAGAGTTCCCTCAAGAGGAAAGTTCATGGTCCAACAAAATCTTGGAGCAAAGGGGTGCCCAAGAAAAAGAAGACCAAGTTTGTTGTTGTTGAGTCTGACTCAGATGTTCCATGTGATGTCCCTGACACTCTGTCAAAGAAGAAGCCAACCACTAGCAAGCTTGTAGCTAGTGTCCCTGAGGTACCAATTGACAACATATCGTTCCATTTTGCTTCAAGTGTAAACAGGTGGAAATATGTTTATCAGAAGAGGCTGGCTTTGGAAAGGGAATTGGCTCAGAATGTCCTAGAATGTAAGGAGATTATGGACCTTATTCAAGAGGCTGGTTTAATGAAGACTGTGACTCAGTTCTCAAAGTGCTATGAGATGTTAGTAAAGGAATTTATTGTCAATGTGTCTGAAGAATGTGATGATGGAAAGTCTAAGGAATTCAGAAAAGTGTATGTGCGAGGCAAGTGTGTAAATTTCTCTCCCTCAGTGATCAACATGTATTTGGGAAGGCCTGATGTAGCTCAACCTGAGCTTGAGGTGACTGACAACAAAATCTGTCAAGTCATCACTGCTAATCAAGTCAGGAAGTGGCCTCTCAAAGGAAAGTTGGTTGCCAGCAAACTGAGTGTCAAGTATGCAATGCTGCACAAAATTGAAGCTGCTAACTGGGTGCCCACCAATCATAAATCTACGGTTGCTGTAATGCTTGGAAAGTTCATATATGTTGTTGGAACCAAAGCCAATTTTGACTATGGATCCTATATTTTTGATCAAACTTTGAAGTATGCAGGAAGCTTCAGTGTGAAGGGGCCTATAGCCTTTCCTTCTCTCATCTGTGGTATTATTTTGAATCAGTTTCCAAACATCGTAACAGAGAATGATTCTGTGAAGAAAAGAGACATCCCTTTGTCCTTCAATCATAAGTTGTTCCTAGGTACCCATGTTCCTGACATTGCCATGACAACAGGTGAGACATCCCGTGTAAGCAATCAACCAGGTAAAGATGTTGTCATTGCAATGCTCAAAGAAACTTGCAAGGAGCTAGAGGCAAGGAAGCTAAACTTGGAAAAATTGATTAGCAAGTTGCAGATGATTGAAGGTGATGTGCTTGGTGAAGCTGCTGCTGCTGCAGAAGGAGCTGAAAGACAAGGTGAAGAGGGAGAAGCAGATGCCAATCCTGATGATGGCACAAATGATGATGTTGACTCTGAGTCAGATGACTAGACCATTTCCTATGGTTCTGAAAATTATGTGTAATTTATTTTGTTTTGTTCTGTAATATTAAGTGTTGCTTTGGCAACATTTTTGACAAAAAGGGGGAGTAACACATGTACCCCAAGACAACAGATTTGTTTGAACAGATTTATTTGAAGTTGAAGGTCCTCTAAACAAGAGGTTATGCTGCTGTTTGAAGTTTAACTTCTATGTGTGCTGAGTGTGGTGTTGTTTGCTATCTACTTGTGCTGCTACTGTTTGAAGTTTAACTTCTATGGTTGCTGAGTGTATTAGCTAATTTGATTCTCTGCTTGGACGTATGCTTTCCGCTGCTGTGAACTCTGTTGTGATGCCAAGTTGTTTTAGCCAAAAATTTGCCAAAGCGGGAGTTTGTAGATGTTTTTGATTGGCTGTATTTTGTGTTAAAACACTAATTGTACTCTGATGTCTTGACTGATGTGATGACATGTTTGAGTAGTATGCTGCAGGATTAGCTAATACAGGATTTACTGAATGTTATGACATTCATCCCTGACAGCAGATACTGAATTATAGGCCAGTTAGTTTTTCTGGTATAGTTCAATATTTATTTCAGGCTGCTGTTTCAGGAAACTAACAGCTGAGCTAGAATTAAGAAACCTAGCATATAGCCTATGTTCTGGACGTCAAACTGAATGTTATGACATTCATTCCTGACAGCATATGCTAAAGTGTAGGCTAGTTAGTTTTTCTATTTCAGTATTTATCTCAGGCTATTTTTCAGGAATCTAACAGCTGAGCTAAAATCCAGGAAACTAACAACTGAGCTACAATTAAGAGGCCTAGCATATAGCCTATTTGTTAGCACCCTAACATGTGGAAATTAGGTTAACTTGCTTAACCTTAATTTTAGGAAATTCAAGTACAAGGCCCAAGTGCTGCATTATAAAAGGATGGCAATCCTACTTTCAACAACACAGGGGTTTGAAGCGTGAAGCATTTATTATATCATCATATTTCACTGATGTACTTTGATTGTGTCTTGTATTAGGTTTTACTTGTGAGCCAAGCAATTATCACCTAGATGATTGCATTGGACTAG
Organism: Lathyrus oleraceus; assembly: GCF_024323335.1. Classification (NCBI taxonomy): domain Eukaryota; kingdom Viridiplantae; phylum Streptophyta; class Magnoliopsida; order Fabales; family Fabaceae; genus Lathyrus; species Lathyrus oleraceus. The sequence goes on from NC_066584.1 coordinate 409,887,290, forward strand.
GGTGTTCATTGAGTTGTAATTGATGTGTCACTCTAAGCTTTTAAGCGTGAGTGATGTGTTTCTTGATTAAAGCTTTTAAGCACAATCAAGAGTTGTTTGAAGTATAACTTCGCCATTGACTTTAAACTTATTAAAGGTTGTAATCACTGTGGTGATTGAGGGGGAGTGAGTAGGAACTCAGGTCTTAGTTTAGATTGAAATTTCATTGGGTAGGTCTTAAGTGATAGGATTAAACAATTGGTTTAAGTCCTGAATTAATACTGCTTATAGTGGATTTCCTCCCTGGCTTAGTAGCCCCCAGACGTAGGTGTGTTTGTCACGGAACTGGGTAAACAATTTTCTGTGTCTTTTACTGCCTTTTTCATTTACCTTCTGCATACATTTCCTGTCTGCACAAAATTGGATGTCATAACATCCAGTGTGACATCGATAGTCTGTTACTAGAATTTCAATTAGCATCAGAGTAGGCACCCTGCCTGTTAATTTCTGGGTGAGATCTAGGGGCGTTACTTTCTAGTACCATGGACAAGGATGTAGGATTCTTAAATAGACCACCCATGTTGGATGGTTCTAACTATGATGACTGGAAACCTCGTATGATAGCCTTCTTGAGGTCTCTGGATAGCAAGGTCTGGAGAGCTGTCAACAAAGGATGGGAACATCCAACGAAGACAGGTAAAGATGGAATCATTATGCAAATTCCTGAAGAAGAGTGGGACAAAGAGCAAGAGCCATTAGCCCTTGGAAACTCTAAGGCCTTGAATGCACTGTTCAATGGGATAAATAAGAACATCTTCAGACTGGTGCATCACTGTGAGCTGGCTAAAGAAGTTTGGGATACTCTCAAAACAACTCATGAAGGTACCTCCAAGGTAAGGATGTCTAAACTCCAGATACTGACTACTTTGAAAATTTGAGGATGAAAGAGGATGAGACTATTCATGACTTCCACATGAATGTTCTTGAAATTGCCAACACTTCTGGAGGCTTAGGAGAGAAAATGTCTGAAGAAAAACTTGTAAGAAAGATTCTCAGATCATTGCCCAAGAGATTTGCCATGAAGGTTACTGCTATAGAAGAGGCTCAAGATATCTGCAATATGAAGGTGGATGAGCTTATTGCTTCTCTCCAAACTTTTGAAATGGGCTTGTATGAGAATGTTGAAAACAAAAACAAAAGCATAGCTTTCGTATCAAATAATGAAGAGGATTCAGAAGAAGGAAGTATTAGAGGTGATGAAAGCATATCAGAAGCTATAGCCATGCTTGGAAGACAGTTCAACAAGTTCATAAAGAAGGTTGATCAAAAAGGTAGACCAAATGTCAAGAACTCTTCATCTGACATCAGTAGAAGATCAAAATCTGAAGAAAAGTTCAACCAAGGCAAGGGAATCCAGTATCATGGATGTGAAGGTTTTGGACACATTAGAGCTGAATGTCCTACCTTCCTCAAGATGCAAAAGAAGGGACTATCTGTCACCTGGTCTGAGGGAGACTCTAAGAGTGAATATGAGGTAGAATCTGCTAAACATGTCACTGCACTAACTAGTGTTTGTGCCTCTGATGATGACTCAAGTGGAGATGAACTTACATTTGATGAACTTGCTGCCTCATATAAAGAGCTATGTGTCAAAAGTGAAGAAGTGTGTATACAAGGAGAAAAGCAGAAGAAACTCATCAAGGAGCTGGAAGCTGAGAAGAAGAAGCATCTGACAGTCATAGGTGGTCTAAATGGTGAGATAACCTTGCTGACCTCTAAGCTAGATCAAATGAAAAAATCCATCAGAATGCTGAATAAAGGAACTGACACTTTGGAAGAGATTCTAAAAGTGGGACACAAATCAGGAACCATGTCTGGTTTAGGCTTTGTTAAGGAATCCTCAACTGAACTCAAAAGCTCAAAGGCTGAAGTTCAAAAAATCAAACAGAAGTCACAACCAATGTCACAACATCAGGGACACAGGAGGATTAACCATCAAAAGAAGAAATTTCAAAGATGGAGATGTCACTACTGTGGTAGATTTGGCCACATAAAACCCTTCTGTTACAGGTTGCATGGTTATCCTAACCAGACCTCTCAAGTCAGACCTAAGCAGAAGGCATCTAAGCATAATGCCCCCATCAAGAAACAACAATGGGTTGCTAGATTAGCTCACACATCTCTAAGGGCATCTACCAGAGAAGACTGGTATTTTGACAGTGGTTGCTCAAGACATATGACTGGGATGGAGAACTTATTGGTAGATAGACAACCTCATGCTACCAGTTATGTGACCTTTGGTGATGAAGTTAAAGGAAAAATCAAAGGTGTTGGTAAGTTGAACAGTCCTGGAGTTCCAGAACTGAATAATATGTTGTTAGTAAAAGGACTAACTGCTAACCTCATCAGCATAAGCCAGCTATGTGATCAAGGATTCAATGTACAGTTCACTAAGGAAGAGTGTGTTGTGATGAATGGAGAAAATAAGGAAGTTATGAGAGGAGCCAGATCCAAAGATAACTGCTATCTATGGGAACCTGAAGTCTCAAACTACTCCTCAATGTGTTTCTTAGCCAAGGAAGAAAAGGAAGTGAAACTGGGGCATAGAACACTTGGACATCTACGTTTAAGAGGAATGAAGAAGATCATATCCAAGGAAGCAGGTAGAGGAATCCCAAAGATGCTTATGGATGAAGGAAAAGTCAGTGGAGAATGTCAGGTGGGCAAGCTAACCAAGATGTCACATCCTAAGCTTGGACATCCTAAAACATCCAAAACTCTGGAATTTTTGCACATGGACTTAATGGGACCTATGTAGATTGAAAGTCATGAGTTGTCCTCACCTATTATTCCTCATCACAATGGTGTAGGTGAAAGGAAGAAACAGAGTTGTGTATCATTATCCACTGCAGAAGCTGAGTACATAGCCTCTGGTAGCAGTTGTTCCCAATTGGTATGGATGAATCAGATGCAGACTGAGTACAATGTCACTCAGAATGTCATGACATTAGATGCTACTCAGTTTGAAGATTTAAGGGGCAGAGTGGGAATATGTCCTTCTGAGGAATTATAGCAACTAATGATGTTAGGTATTTACTGTTTAATAATTCAAATTATTAAACATTTGAGAGTATGCTCTGATTGGTCAACAAATAATAGCTATTACTCTTGCAACAAGCGTTACCTCTTCCATCGTTTCAACTTTCAGTCACGCAAGCATTCTCTCAAAGAAACTTTTCATTTCGCCTCTAAGATATTCATCATGTCTCAACAATCCAACTCATCTTCCTCCAAGAACATGTCTGATTCCTCTAGCTCTGAACCATGCAACCCTAACAAAGAAGATCCTGTTGCTGACTCTACGAATACCTCACATGCAAGAAGACCTAAAGAAACTGTATCAGGCTTCTCCTCAGCAATCGCTCTTGATGAACGAACCAGAGAAGGTTCTAGGTATGTTCACAATGCCATTGCCACTATGGTGACTAGAATACTATCTAGTAATCATAAGGTCCTTGGGGTTCCCATTCCCTTAAACACTATTGAACCTGATAGTGTTGCTTATCAAGAAAATATTGAGTCTTTAGGAAAGAATATCTCTCATGATGTTGAGCAAACTGATGCTTATAAGGAGTCAAATGTTGACAAACCCTTAGATAATGTGGCTGGTGAGGAAGTTCACGTCACGTCATGATATCAGTAACAACCCTAATTGTGAGGCTGAAACAGTAGACCTGGAGGAATTTTCTGATAATGAGTTGTTGTCCTCAGTCGTCCCTAGCATAGCCAAAAGGGTTAGGACTAGGAGAGAAAAGAAAATAGTGCCTTAAAGGTCCCCCAGAAAGAAGATTGATGTGCCAACCTCTCCCAATACAAAGGTGGCAGTCGAGAGTTCCCTCAAGAGGAAAGTTCATGGTCCAACAAAATCTTGGAGCAAAGGGGTGCCCAAGAAAAAGAAGACCAAGTTTGTTGTTGTTGAGTCTGACTCAGATGTTCCATGTGATGTCCCTGACACTCTGTCAAAGAAGAAGCCAACCACTAGCAAGCTTGTAGCTAGTGTCCCTGAGGTACCAATTGACAACATATCGTTCCATTTTGCTTCAAGTGTAAACAGGTGGAAATATGTTTATCAGAAGAGGCTGGCTTTGGAAAGGGAATTGGCTCAGAATGTCCTAGAATGTAAGGAGATTATGGACCTTATTCAAGAGGCTGGTTTAATGAAGACTGTGACTCAGTTCTCAAAGTGCTATGAGATGTTAGTAAAGGAATTTATTGTCAATGTGTCTGAAGAATGTGATGATGGAAAGTCTAAGGAATTCAGAAAAGTGTATGTGCGAGGCAAGTGTGTAAATTTCTCTCCCTCAGTGATCAACATGTATTTGGGAAGGCCTGATGTAGCTCAACCTGAGCTTGAGGTGACTGACAACAAAATCTGTCAAGTCATCACTGCTAATCAAGTCAGGAAGTGGCCTCTCAAAGGAAAGTTGGTTGCCAGCAAACTGAGTGTCAAGTATGCAATGCTGCACAAAATTGAAGCTGCTAACTGGGTGCCCACCAATCATAAATCTACGGTTGCTGTAATGCTTGGAAAGTTCATATATGTTGTTGGAACCAAAGCCAATTTTGACTATGGATCCTATATTTTTGATCAAACTTTGAAGTATGCAGGAAGCTTCAGTGTGAAGGGGCCTATAGCCTTTCCTTCTCTCATCTGTGGTATTATTTTGAATCAGTTTCCAAACATCGTAACAGAGAATGATTCTGTGAAGAAAAGAGACATCCCTTTGTCCTTCAATCATAAGTTGTTCCTAGGTACCCATGTTCCTGACATTGCCATGACAACAGGTGAGACATCCCGTGTAAGCAATCAACCAGGTAAAGATGTTGTCATTGCAATGCTCAAAGAAACTTGCAAGGAGCTAGAGGCAAGGAAGCTAAACTTGGAAAAATTGATTAGCAAGTTGCAGATGATTGAAGGTGATGTGCTTGGTGAAGCTGCTGCTGCTGCAGAAGGAGCTGAAAGACAAGGTGAAGAGGGAGAAGCAGATGCCAATCCTGATGATGGCACAAATGATGATGTTGACTCTGAGTCAGATGACTAGACCATTTCCTATGGTTCTGAAAATTATGTGTAATTTATTTTGTTTTGTTCTGTAATATTAAGTGTTGCTTTGGCAACATTTTTGACAAAAAGGGGGAGTAACACATGTACCCCAAGACAACAGATTTGTTTGAACAGATTTATTTGAAGTTGAAGGTCCTCTAAACAAGAGGTTATGCTGCTGTTTGAAGTTTAACTTCTATGTGTGCTGAGTGTGGTGTTGTTTGCTATCTACTTGTGCTGCTACTGTTTGAAGTTTAACTTCTATGGTTGCTGAGTGTATTAGCTAATTTGATTCTCTGCTTGGACGTATGCTTTCCGCTGCTGTGAACTCTGTTGTGATGCCAAGTTGTTTTAGCCAAAAATTTGCCAAAGCGGGAGTTTGTAGATGTTTTTGATTGGCTGTATTTTGTGTTAAAACACTAATTGTACTCTGATGTCTTGACTGATGTGATGACATGTTTGAGTAGTATGCTGCAGGATTAGCTAATACAGGATTTACTGAATGTTATGACATTCATCCCTGACAGCAGATACTGAATTATAGGCCAATTAGTTTTTCTGGTATAGTTCAATATTTATTTCAGGCTGCTGTTTCAGGAAACTAACAGCTGAGCTAGAATTAAGAAACCTAGCATATAGCCTATGTTCTGGATGTCAAACTGAATGTTATCATATTCATTCCTGACAGCATATGCTAAAGTGTAGGCTAGTTAGTTTTTCTGTTTCAGTATTTATCTCAGGCTATTTTTCAGGAATCTAACAGCTGAGCTAAAATCCAGGAAACTAACAACTGAGCTACAATTAAGAGGCCTAGCATATAGCCTATTTGTTAGCACCCTAACATGTGGAAATTAGGTTAACTTGCTTAACCTTAATCTTAGGAAATTCAAGTACAAGGCCCAAGTGTTGCATTATAAAAGGATAGCAATCCTACTTTCAGCAACTCAGGGGTTTGAAGCGTGAAGCATTTATTATATCATCATATTTCACTGTTGTACTTTGATTGTGTCTTGTATTAGGTTTTACTTGTGAGCCAAGCAATTATCACCTAGATGATTGCATTGGACTAGGGTGTTCATTGAGTTGTAATTGATGTGTCACTCTAAGCTTTTAAGCGTGAGTGATGTGTTTCTTGATTAAAGCTTTTAAGCACAATCAAGAGTTGTTTGAAGTATAACTTCGCCATTGACTTTAAACTTATTAAAGGTTGTAATCACTGTGGTGATTGAGGGGGAGTGAGTAGGAACTCAGGTCTTAGTTTAGATTGAAATTTCATTGGGTAGGTCTTAAGTGATAGGATTAAACAATTGGTTTAAGTCCTGAATTAATACTGCTTATAGTGGATTTCCTCCCTGGCTTGGTAGCCCCCAGACGTAGGTGTGTTTGTCACCGAACTGGGTAAACAATTGTTTGTGTCTTTTACTGCCTTTTTCATTTACCTTCTGCATACATTTCCTGTCTGCGCAGAATTGGATGTCATAACATCTAGTGTGACATCGATAGTCTGTTACTAGAATTTCAAATATTATTGGTTGGAGAGTAGCCGTTTAAGCCGATAATGTCCAAAAGATGGAATTATGACTATGGGAACTTTTTAGAATCTTGTTCTATAGGTCATTATACCCTTAGTACATACCTTGTGGGTTGGTTCTTACCCTTGGCTCCATGCTCGTGACTGTGAACCTTTGGACCTTGCTTGTGTGATCTTGTTTGTGGTTGTTGCATCATTCACTCATTGCATTCATGAACATTTTTCTAGGTTTTCAAGGAACTTAGAGATTCTTTTGCAAACATCATAGTTTTTTTAACCATGGATATTGGAAGAAGGAATACTTGGAATTACAGTTTCAGATGTCTTGATCTTAAGGAATTGAGAAAGCTAGCATCTTTTGCAGATGATTCTAAGGATTTCAGAGACCGTTTTGGAAGACTTTTGTCTATTCTATATACTAATGTTGAAGATAGTCTTCTTTGTACTCTGGTTCAGTTCTACAATCCCGTCTACCGGTGCTTCATTTTCCCGAATTATCAGTTGTTGCCTACCATAGAGGAGTATGCTTATCTTTTGAGTATACCAGTTTCTTATAGGGTTCTCTTTTGTGGTTTGGAAGGAATTATGGAGTCTCAAGTTATTGCTAGAGTTATTCATCTGAAGAAATCTGACGTAGTTGCTAATCTCACTATCAAAGGAGGTATTAGAGGCTTGACTTCAAAGTTTATGATTGAGAAAGCCTTTTATTTTGCTAATGTTGGTAGCATGGTGGCCTTTGAAACTATTATTGCCTTACTCATCAATGGTTTGGTCTTATTTCCCAACATTGACAATCTTGTTGATGTTAATGCTATTAGGATCTTTTTGGTCGGGAATCTTGTTCGAACTTTGCTTGGTGACACCTATTTCTCCATTCATCATAGGACTTCTAAGGGAAATGGAACTATTGTCTATTGTGTGCCTTTGTTTTACAAGTGGTTTATTTCACATTTGTCGCAGTCTCATATCTTAAAAAAAACAAGGGTTGCTTAAGGTGGTCTCAAAGACTTATGTCTCTCACAAATGATGACATCACCTAGTATTCTTCTGTTTACGATGACGTCAAGATTATTGATAGTTGTAAGGAGTTCTCTAATGTGCCTCTTCTTGGTACACAAGGAGGAATCAACTACAATCCGACTTTGGTAAGACGTTAACTTGGGTTCACTATGAAGGACAAACCTAATAACACTTTGTTAGAAGGTTTATTTTTCCAAGAATGGGAATACACTCAAGGATTGAAGGCTAGGATGGTGCATGCTTGGCATAATATTCATAGGAAAGGAAAAAGTGAGCTTGGAATGAAGAATTATGTAGCTTTGGACCCTTACACTAGTTGGGTGAAGAAGAGAGCAAAAGAATTCAAGATGTCTTACACTTATGAGAGACCTATGTCTTTAGTAATGGTCAAATCACCCACTCTTCGTATTGAAGGCATAGAGGAGTTGCAAGAAGCTTTAGATAGGATGAAGTAAGAGAAGGATGCTTGGGAAGACAAGTTTCACGCTTCAAACCTCGAGAAGATAGAATTGCAGAAGCAGTTGAAAGAAAAGGATGACTTGATAGAGTTGCTTAAACAACATGCTATGAAGAAGTCAAGGGACCAAGACGATTTATTTTCCTCTAACAGTTCATCATTTACTCATCTTCCTACTTCTAGTGTTTGCAAAAGGCATTATAGATCAGCTAGTGATGGAGAAGGATGCCATGAAGAGCAACTATGAAACCTATATCAAAATACTTCGCAAGAAGTATCAGCTTGTAGTTGGGTCATCATCGGATATGATTCCATAGACCTAGTTTTTTTTATAATTTTAAATCTACCTCTTAATTGATCATGGATCATTTAAGGTACTTTGGATTGATGCATAAGTTTGTCCTAAGTATTATGAAGTATGGATTGATGTAATGGACCACTCTCTTAGCCTTTGTGCTTGATCAATTCTCTTTTTTTTTGTGGCGTAACTTTAGGAGAATGATTTACATATCATTTCTCTAGCATGTATTAACACAAATATTATTATTGATTGACATCAGATAGTTATGACTTCTACATAAGTCCAATTACGATTGCTTAACATAGCGCTAAATTTGTCCCAAAAGTAAGTCATTTTCATAAGTGAGATTGTAAGTCTCCTACTCCTCATGGTATTGTATGAAAATATTGCTTCCTTTTCACTTATGAGAGCTAGTGGCATACTTGTTGATTTTATCCAAGTTTGAGCCCTTCTCATAGGTGATGTAAAGGTCCATATTTTCATGCTTGTGGGTGAATAGTTGAGTGTTCTCCAAAAGATGACAAAATTTCCTTTCCCTTTTTGATTAGTAACATCATTTACTAACATTATTTTGTGGTAACTTTATTTTAATGTCATTTATCTTATGTTCTTTATCCTTTTGTCATTTACTTTATGCTTTTATTTTAAGCATCTCATACCATATTGTTTATGTTTATGCTCTTTTACTCTTTATCCATTTGGATTTTTTTTTTCTTTTAAAGTCATTAATAAAGGAGAAACCCCCTAAAAACTTGGTTCTCTGGATTCATGGACTTGTGGTTACTATCCTTAGCATTGTTGTGGAGTTATGGACTTAGAACTAGGACCTTGACCCTTGCTTTGGAAGCTTGTAATTTGAGACCCTAGGATTCATCTGGTACCTTTGACTTTAGACTTCTTTTGAAGACTTGGCTTGGTTATCCTAGTTTCATCTAATACATGATTTATTCTTTGCTTATTTGGCTTGCTTGAGGGTTAATCCAAATAAGAGAGTTCTTGCTTGACTTATGTCATAAAGCTTGCTATCTCTTGGTTAGATTATTCCTCCCTAACTTTTACTTTATGCTCTAGGATAGACTCTTATTCTCCTCTCCTTCTTTAATTTTCAAAATATCCTCTCTCTTTTCTTTTCAAAACCTTCTTGTTTTAAACTTGAACCACTTTCTCAATAAACCTTGATTTTTGTATAGTGATTTTCAAAACTTTTTTTTCTTAATAAATGCTAACACATCTTAAGCATATCCAGACCAATTTCAAAAGACTAAAAAATGCATAACTCATTTAAATAATTTTGTGCCCTTTGTGCACTTTTTCTTTTAAACTTTTCTCAAAGCTTAGACATGAGTCATTTACATAGTTGAGATGTAATTATCTTATCCCCATAGTATTGACGATAATTCTTTTCTACCCAAGAGAGCTAGTGGCATACTTGTTGACCTTTATCCAAGTTGGAGCCCTTCTCTATGGTGATGCAAAGTTCTCATACTTGTGCGTGACTAGCTGAGTATTTTCCGTAAAAATGACAAAATTCCTTCTCATTAAAAATGAATCAAAACTAAAATCCTTGTTATTTTTACCACGAACTACGAGGCATTGATCCTCCATTGCACTTTGTTGGTACGTAGGCACGAGACTCAGAAAGTCGTTGCAAACACAAATTCTAAAAAGAACATTTCTTTTCCTATCTCTCCAATCTTTTGAAAACAATATCATTTTTAAGCCAAAATGCACAGATTTTCAAAGAGGTTCCTATAGATTACTATAAATGTTTAGGGTGTTAATATCTTCCCTTTGCATAACTAACCCCCAGACCCCTGTCTCTTTTTATTAGTTTTGTTTTAAAACTTCTTTGGATTATGTTCGTACTTTTTCCCTTTCCTTTGGAAATAATAAAAACGTGATGGCGACTCTTGCTTTGTGAGTTAAGTTAATCAATAGCTTAATCTCAAAAAAAATCACGGCTACACTTGTGTGGGTTACTTCTTGGTTTGAGGCCTTTGATTGTTACTTGGGTTTGAATTTTGACCTAGCTAAACCTTAGTCCATGGCTTGTTTTGATTGGTCTAAGGTATCCCTATATTCATTCGTATTCTACTCTTTGATTTCATGCTTTTATTGGTCTCATTTGATCTAAGTCACACTTCATCCATTGGTTTTCTTGGTCATCATCATTTGGTCCAAGTCTCATTCATTATCATTCATTGCTCCCATTATGTGTCAAGGTTCAATGTAAAGTCAATTGGTCCAAAGTTTCATTATCTATTTGGTCAAATCATTTCATGGTCATTTGATTTCAATGTCATTCATTTATTCATTCAAAACACTTATTTTCAATTTGGTTGCATTGAATTTGGAAAATGGTCAATTGAATCCCATTGTTTCATTATGTCATTAGTAGAGAAAATACATTCCATTCATTAATTACTTTGTTTATATACATTGCGTTGAAAAAAGATTACAAAATTATATCATTTTTGCATAAGTTGACTTTTGGTCAACTGTTGACTTTTTGGTCAACTAGTTGACCAAAGTCAATTCATCATTCTACCATCCCTAAACCCCTAATGCTCTTGTTCTTCATGATCATAAAGCCATTTTTCCATAACCTACAAGAAGAAACCAAATTTCATTTCAATCGTTTTCACTTTCACTAACTTCTCAACATTTCAAATTTGACTCTCATTTCCTAACCAAATTTCATTTCACTTGTGACTAACATTACATCTAACTAAAATCAAGTTTCTTAGCAGTTAACATATAATAGAGTTTAACACTTAACATATCACAAACTGAAAATAGAATTTCTAACTAACTTTCATTTCACCTCTAACTAAAACTAACAAATTTAGTTAACATCCAACTAATTTTGAATCTAACCAAACTAATAGACTTCATTTTATGTTAATTCATCCCTCCCTATAAATTCACCACACCTTCCTCATTCACATGACTTTTCATCCTTCACTTGAAAATTCATTCACAGACTCAGATTCTCACTTTTTTTTCATCCTCTCTCTCTCTCTCTCTCTCTCTCTCTCTCTCTCTCTCTCTCTCTCTCTCTCTCTCTCTCTCTCTCTCTCTCTCTCCCTCTCTCTCACTCACTCACGCGCACGCGCATTCATACACATCTCTACTACACAACACAAACTCATATCTCAATCTCTCAACTCACACAAGAAGATAACAGAAGAAGAAGAAGAAGAAGAAGAAGAAGAAGAAGGTTGAGAAAGAAGAAGGTTAAAGAAGTAGGAGATTCAAAAGTTGAAACAAAGGAAGAATAGACTTACCGGAAATTCTGGGTGACCTCTGCGTCTTTTCCACCGATGAGTTCCGAATTTCCATCCCTATTTTCTTCAATTCTTGTTACAGGTATATAGACTTTGGTAAGGGGAATCAAATCACTAACCTCTAGGGCTTTGATTCCAGAGTATCATGATTTAATTTCTCATTTGGTGATTTAGGGTTCATACATAGTTTGTTTGAATTTGAAAAACTAGTTAAGGAATGTGAGAAACGAACATGGGATTCAGACTTAGGACAGTGAGACGGTGAGAGTGACATAATTTGTTTTAAGATTAAGGCTCAAACGATGCAGGAGGCGACCTCCGACGCGGTGGAGGAAAGGTTTAGATGGAGGGAAAATGAATTCATTTAAACTTTTGACTGAGTTTGGCATGGAAAACGTGAAACATGGGGATATTTGAGCACATGAGGATTGTTGCTTCTAAAATTCATTTCCCTTGCCATGAGCATTGGGCTTTAATGCATTTTGGGCCCAATTTCTTCTTGTGTGCACCCTTCATCACTTTTATACCTCCTTGTTTAACAAATCTGAAACAATTTTGGGCCTATAATGGGCCTTGTGCCATTTTGGCTTGTTGCACCAATGTGTTGTTGATCAAACCCCCCTATTTTGCTTGTTTTACAATTCTTTTTATTCATCTTTTTTTGCATATTTTATTTAATTGTATTTAATTCATATTGATACAAAATATAGAGATTAACATGATTAGACATTTTAATTAGAATTAATTGAGTTGATTAATTCTTGATTGATTGTTGGAAAAATTAATGAAAAGTATGATGTTAACCTAGTTTTTTTGATTTAGATTAGATTTTAATTCCCATGATAAAATTGTAAATTGCATGATTTGTTTTAGATTTTAATCCTTTTGTGGTAAAGCTTTAATTAGTAGAATTAATCTTGTTCCTAATCTTTTAGGTTTAATTGGTCTTTTAATCATTGTTCTTATTAAACTTTGATATGATACCCTGATTTAATTACACCTTAACCATGGCATGTTCCCTTAGACTTAGGTGTTTAGGATTTAAACCCTAAGGTTTTGCAGTCCTTATCTCTTTGTGCATAGATTTTCAACTGATTTTCCCTCGATTGATTCAGTTGATCAAAGTTTGCTTTGATCAATCAAATTCTTTAATCTATTCTCAATTCCCCAAGCATGTTCAAGTGATCAAAAGACCCTTGATCACTTGATATGGTAATTCCCTTGTGTTAAAGTTGTACTGGATCTCACAAGGTCAAGACTCAAGTGCAAGTTCAAGAATCAAGTCAGTATAAGTCATTCACATTGCAAACAGACAATGGACTTCTATTCAAGCACAACAAGGGAGTATCAACACTTGTAGATTTTGATTCAAGTTGTGTGCCATGAGCCTTAAGCCACGAAGAATGATGATAGGAATTTTTCCTGCCATTGTCTAGAGTACATTTGAGTATGGGGCGTAGGCCCTAGCTTCTCAAAGTATTCACCTTCGTTCATAGACTTTAGTACAACTAGAATTAAATGATTGTCAAGTCTCTTCTTTAAAAGCAATATTGCATCAGCAGGATCAACAAACAAAGCTTCTTCTTCAACATACTTAACAGTTTTGACATAAATTGTGCACCGCGAGCCTTAAGCAATGAAGAATGATGAGAAGGATTTTTCCTATCCTTGTCTAGAATACATTTGAGTATAGGGCATAGGCCCTAGATAATCAAAGTATTCGCCTTTGTTCATAGACTCTAGCGTGATTCAAGTCTAACAACTATTAAGTACTCTTCCATACAAATGTTGCATGCATACTGGAGATTAAGCTCTCAATCTCTAGGGTTTATCTTTTCCTTTTATTTTATTTCCCTTTAAGACTAAAAACCATTTTGTGAATAAACTCAAAAACACTTTAAAATATGGTTATAATTGTGCGCCACGAGCCTTAAGCAATGAAGAATGATGAGAGGGATTTTTCCTATCTTGTCTAGAGTAGCTTTGAGTACGAGGCGTATGCCCTACTCAAAGTATTCTCCTTCGTTCATAGACTTTAGTACAATTATAATCAAGACATTTTTTTCAGAATAAAAGCAAACTCAACTCATCAAATTAATTTTTGCCTTTGGGTATCATCTTCTTTTCAAACCTTTTCAGAAAGGACATGTTCTTTCGTTCTACCGTGAACGAAGCTTAAGCCTCCATACGTGAGCATACAAGTAATGTTTAACTTCTAGAGTATGATCCAAGCGCATCCACTCTATCATAAACAAACAAACACTTAAGTCTCACATGCTCGAGTATACAAGCAAGTTTACTATAGAACGTGAACGTTAACACTATTCATTAAAAACAACTAACACATTTGTATTTTCTACCACGAACTACAGAGCTTTTACTTCCTTATTGCACGATGATAATACGTAGGCACAAGGGATCGAATCCTTGGCGAGCACACTAATTATTATTTTCTTTGTCACACTAATTATTATTTTCTTTTTCACATTAATTATTATTTTCTTTTTTTCCCTTTCGCGAGTAATCTTTAGATAGTAACACCCATTCTTGAAAAGAACAATCAAAATAGTCCTCGTTAAATATAACATATATGAGAGATGCTAATACATTCCCCTCGTATAACCGACTTCCTTACCCTTTTTCTCTTCCCTCAGGTTTTATCGATCGTTTCCCTTTCCTTCGGGAATAAATAAAGTTCGATGGCGACTTTGTTGTATCTTTGAGCATGCGATGTGCTCGAGTATATTTTGTGTAGTTTCAACATGCTAACCTTAGAATCCTTGACTTCTCTAGTTCCCTCGTAAAGGGTTTGAAGAGCATTCCACATAGCTTGTGCACACTTAGGATGTGGAATTGAGTAAAATACTTTCGCGCTTAAAGCTAAGATAAGCATATTCCTCGTTTTTCAAATCATATGAAGCCGTTTTGGTTTCATCATCTGTCTAATCATGTGGGTTTTTAATTGAGTTATTGACTTTGTTTTTAGGGATGAAAGGCCCGTCGGTAATTGCTATCCATAAATTTTTGCCAACTAGTAGTAAATGTACATACATGTTTTCTTTCCAATAAGCATAATTATCAATTTTAAAAATTGGTGCTCTATTATACGCTCACTTTGATCATCATCACCCATATTCCCAAGCTTTTGAGTCGCTTAGACCTGATCAAAAGACCAACTCTAAGGCCAAATTATTTGCTGAGAATACAGAGTAGAGAAATGGTCTAGAGGGGGGATGAATAGACCCTTTAAAAAAATTGACTGATTTTCAAAATTATTTCTCATGGTTTTCAAACAGAAATTTATAGTTTGCATTGCAGAAAGTGATCTACGAAAATAGAGATGTTATGCGTATTTTGGAAGGAATCACGAATGCAATTATACTACAATTCATAATTATTCTTATATAGTTCAAAGACAATAACAAAAAGTTACAAACTATATTTAATTGATTAATTGAAAAGTTTCACGATAAGTTTTGTTTAGACAACTACAATTACTATAGGATTCTAACACCATAGTATATAAATTTTAATCAGCGCTAAAACACAAATAGGTTTCAATCTTACAAAACCTACAGTTATGTAATTAATCGCTACCAACAAGAATTAACGATAAACAACACTAAGAAACGATTACCAAAACATGTAATAACCTACAAAAAATAAAATGAGAGAGAGGGAGAGAGAGAGAATACACTGAGATGTATAGTGGTTCGTCTCTATCATACTCAAAGAAGCCTGCTTCACTCTCCAAAAGTTTCCCATTGAAATTTGTTATTCCACTATGTTTTGCCAAATATTATAAGAGTTCATACAATCACATAATCCACAATAAGGATGAGAAAATAAACCTCCTATATGGATCTTCACTTCTATAGAGCCTTGATGCCCAACTCTTTGTGAAATCCTTACTTAATTCTCTCTTTTTGAAACTCTCAGCTTCACCAATCTTCTCCAAGTATTTATATGTGGCAATCCCCTTGATACACTAATTTCTTAAGCAATAAATTGTGTGAAGATTGAGAAGAACTTTTATCTTGCTTGTAGGCTTCCACACAACACTACCAAAGTCAGCCTAGAGAGAAAAACCTCCTTATTTTTACTAGAATTTGTCACCACTAGTCACAACTACCATAGTCCTGCAATCCTCCAAAAAAATATTTACACACTCTTCAAAGAAAAGGTTTGTTCCAGGATAAGTCTTGCTCAACAATCACAAATCTTCTCAATCAAGATTTGAATCCATTAAATAATGAACAAAACATGAGGTTGAAGATAAAATAATTTTGTTTGTAAGTGGTTTTGAGTTTTCAAAAATGGAAGTTGTTATCACGTAGTTATATACATTTCTTTTTTTGAAATATATGAGATGACAAAAGATTTATAGGTGCTAGAGATTAAGCATAAAAATAGGTGAAAATGGTTGTTAGATCCGAGTCAAGAACATTTTGTTGATTTGAGTTAAGTGAACAATTAGAGTGAAACAAGATCAACATAAAAGAAGTGACCCATTTTCTTGTGATTCGATTCAAGTTAAAACTGTGACTCGAGTCATGAAGAGTCGTGATTCGAGTCATGTAGAAACTGTGATTCAAGTCAAATTGGACATCGCCAAACAGAAAAATGGGAGAAACTATGTGATTCCAGTCATGTGTAAGTGGTGATTTGAGTCAATTTAGGCAAAGGCTAATAGAAACTTGTGTGATTCAAATCATGTACAACTTGTGATTCGAGTTACATTGTTGCATGTGTAAATATTGAGTGTATATATTTTATGAAATTTGCTGGTTTATTGTATTTTTCGGGAAATAATAAACAGATGAATGAATAAGAAACAAAAAATAAAAGTGAAGTAAAATAAAAGACAAGTTCCCCTTTCAAATAAATGGTACATATAATTCCCTCACACCCTGTGAGATATTTTCACTATTGTTAGATCTTTGTACAAGTCTCACACCAAGACTTATCCTACAATCTTCTAACAAAAACAAAGAAGAAAACCACTTCCTTGATTTTCAATAATACCAACAATTATGGTGGACTTTGAATCATCCTTATTCAAAGGAATTTTTCCAACAATTAGAAAGACAACCCTTCCCATTTGCAAACACCTGTAGAAAGAGCAACAACTTTCTAGCAGACAAAAATCACCACACATTAGCTGAAAATACAACAAACATATGAAATATTATACAGGAAGACTTTCTAGCAAACTCGGTCAAATTGAGATTTGGATATTTTTCTAATATATGAAAATTCAATATTCTCCTTAATTGAACAAATCAAGATGATATGAAGTTTTAAGTGCCCAAGTGTTTCTCTAAACATTTTCACATATGAATGAAAATTCTGCAGGAAAAAGTTTCTGTCAAATTTTACTGACACTTGAAAATATATGAAAATTATTCATGATGAATATGATTTTGAAATTGAAAAATCCTTCTATTTATAATGCACAAAATACCTATTGAAAACCAGAAATAATGGTTGAAAAATAATCATGAAATCATGCAAAGATATGGAAAGGTTTCATGAACATTTGAGATGAAGAGGTATGGTACCGGTTCAGTACTTTCCAAAACATACAGATGAAATCAATTGCTTTTCCATGACAATCAATTGCCTATACCCCCAACATTCAAAAAAATGAAAATTTACACAGTGACAATCGATTGCATCAGGATAACAATTGATTGTCATGCTTTAAAAATGGACTTTTTCGTTGGCAGAGATATATGACAATCGATTGCTACAGGATGACAATAGATTGTCATGCTTTAAAAATGGAATTTTTTCTTTCTTAAAAGATGAAATTTAAACCAATGTAGGCTTAAAAGTTTATGATTAATTCTTGAGCACCTAAAGCTTATAACAACTAAATTGCACATTGTACCTTGGTCTATGATCCAAGTCCATTGAAATTCAAAAACTTATGCAAACTTGATCTAAGATGAGTAGTTAAGAGTGAGAACTATTATTGATGTGTTAAAGGCATGATTATTTACAGTCAGATGTGAGGCTGTAATCATTGTTGTGTTATTGTAGTATGATGGTTTACAGTCAGATGCGGGGTTGTAATCAGTGTTATGTTATTGTTATTGTATGATTGTTTACAGTCAGATGTGAGGTTGTAATCATTATTGTGTTGTTGTTGTTGTATGATTGTTTACAGTCAGATGTGAGGTTGTAATCATTGTTGTGTTATTGTCGTTGCATTATTGTATTTCATGTATCATATGTTATCTTTGTTGTTGAAAGAGGCATGTTCGCTAGTTCAGAAGGGGGACTAGTGGCTTGTCCCAAGCTCAGAAAAGGGGGCTTGAAGTTCAGAAAAGAGCTCATGGGTTCAAAAGTAGGGACCCGATTCCTTAGAGAACCAAATGTTCATTTGGTACCACATGTATATAGAGTTGAGGTATGGTCACATTGCATACAAGTTGGCATTTGTGAATTGATGATTGTTCTGTGAATACATTACCTATTGATGATTATTGTTGTTGTTTAGGTTACCCTTCCTAGTCTTTTGCATCGCTAACATATTTGAGCTTATTCTCACCCCTTTGCTTTATGGTGTCTCCCATTGACATCTTATAGATAATTTGGAGTAGAGTTTTGTTTAGTGAGAGTGGAAGATAGCTTCTTAGAGCTTACCTTCATTTATTTTATCGTTTTTTGTTTTTAGTCAGTAAAATGCTTTGATCTGTAACATCGGGAATGGGGCTTATTGTTTATTTTGTTGTTAAGTTAATTATTGGATAAAGATATCTTAATTTCCTATTTAGACTTGTTGAGGTATTTGAATTTTATGAATATTAAATTGAAATTTCATTGCGAGTGTTAGAATTAAATGTGAAGTATGCATGTTGTTGAGAGTAGCATCCTAAATATGTCGAGTAATTCTTTTTATATAAGTTTCGGGGTTTAGGGTGTTACACTAATAACATAAAACTGACTTACCACTACTCTATCAAATCCAAAAAATAATTGGTATCTCAAGTTAGCATGGATTCTAAAAATAAAAGCAATTTAACCAAGTGTATTACTAATCATAGTTTGGATGATAACAAATAATATACAATACAATACAAGTGTAATAAATTAATATATGTAGCAATCAAAATAGAGATAAAACTATAGGTGAATAAGGAAAAACAATGGAGCCACCGAGAGAGAACTTTGAAAAATCAAAAGATGAATGATATCTGCTAGAATGAAGTACCAAGAAAATCAAAGGTGGAAATCAGGTGTTTTCTGAATCCTCATATTCTCCAAAAGGTTATGTTGACTTATATGTTATTCAAGCGGGTGAATAGATGGAGGAAAATCATATAAAGATATGGTGCTAGGTCAAAGTGTTAACAATGAAGGAGAAGATGAATATTAGGAAAAAGATACAGAAGTATAGAATATGGATGAGAGTGGAGGGATGAAAGTGGAGGAAGGTCATATGGGAGAATATCAATGTCGAGCAATTTTCTTCTCTGAACCTAAAGAAAGGAAAAATTATCGGCATGGAGGTGGGGAGCTATTATGAAGTTGTTGGGATGAAAAATTGGTTACAAGATGCTGGAAACATGTTTGAAACATATGTCGTTCAGGAAATATGTGATCAATATCATCGGTTTGAGTAATGATTATTATCTTGTTTCTTTTAAGCATGAAGATGATAATAATGCAACTCTATCAGAGGGTCATTGGTTCATATATAATCACTATCTAACGGTGAAGCAATGAAGCCTTAACTTTCATTCAACAAGTGATACTATTGAGAATGTGGTTATTTGGATTCATATCTCTGGATTTCCTATTTAATGATATGATTCAAATGTTTTATTCTTCGTTGGTATTTGGGTAGGAAGAACTATGAAAGTTCATAAGAATACGTTGCAGCAAGAACCTAAGAAGTATGCAAGATTATGTGTTGAAGTAAATCTCTAGAAACCACAAATATCAATGTTCATTATCAAATGGAGGAAATACAATGTTGAATATAAAGGTTTGCATTTGTTGTGTGTCAAGCGTGTCAATTCTAGCCACTATAAGGAAGGGTTCCCTAATAAAATTAAAAAAAAAAACATATTCATATAGAGGGAAGCCAACAATGAATTAAGAAAAAGGAAGAGTTCCCTACTACAAATAACACATGACATATCAGACACGAAATAGATTTCACCTTGGTTACAATGCCGAAGTAAAAGGGTGGCATAAAAAGTGGGAACTTTACCCCTCGGTTCAAAAATAACTGAGGGGTTAGTTTAAATGATCATGGGTTCGAACCCCAATAATAGTTTACTATATTTTTCAAACTAGCATCATATACCTCTCGGTTTAATAACAAAACCGAGGGGAAATATATATATATATATATATATATATATATATATATATATATATATATATATATATATATATATATATATATATATATATATATATATATATATATAAAAATATATAACAAATTTTGAATCTGATTCATCGTCATCGCTGTTAGTGAAGAACAAATGTTGGATATCTTAGGGAAGAACAAATGTTTGGTCCTCGTTTCATTGAATCTTGAGGAAGATCAAATGTTGGATGCAATATATTCTCTATGGATTTTGCAATCATTTGTTTCTGATATAAAACAAAAATGTTAGATAAATAAAATAAATATTCAATTAAGAGATTATGTTAGAACACAAACCTTGAACCAATTTTTTCCTACACCTGCACTCATCACATAAATATTTGGAAAAGTAAATAGACTCTCACGAACCATATATTAAAAACCTAATTTTTTTTTACTCTTGCAACCTATCACATTGATACTTTTACTTTGTAAAATATCATGGCGCTCTGATTAAACATAGAGGGTTTGACAACAACATTTGAGTTTCTTGTGGATTTACTAATATTCATAATGCTTTTATAATGAGGCTTTTAGGTTTCACGATGATCACTAATGACAGTGTCTTGAGTGTTGATACTCATTAAATGGACGACAAAGGTTGTTTAAGGAAGGTGAAGAAATTGAATAAACACACTTATATTTTACCTCAATTATTACTCAAAATCGAGGTAAAACATGTTTCTTTTTAAATAAAAAAACAATAAAATATGGTCCAACCCAAGTGCCACATAGCTCTCGATTTTTGTTAAAAATCGAGGGGAAAAAGCTTTTTTTTATATATATTTACATTGTTTACATAGAATATTAAAATAAATTGTTTAAACAAATCAAGAGTTTGACAATGGATTCTTGGAGAACAATCTATCTTTTCAAATTTCTGATAAGTTATTTGTTCGAAATAAGAGAATTTTTTTATGTAATTTCAATCCATCTCAGAGAGATTTCATTATCTTGAGCAAATGTTTTCATGGCAAATGTTTTCACATGACAGAGAATGTGAAAGAGAACGTGAAAGAGAAATAAATGATTGTTTTTAGGAATAAATTTCTCAATATTATCAACAGCGGAAAACAATAAATTTCTCAATGTTTTATTTGATTGAGAACATAGGAAGTTTATTACAAAAATACTATAACAACAACATCAACATCATTATGTGAGATAGATTGTAAGGGCAGAAAAAAATATTTTGTTCAATATTGAAGAACATTGAAGATTTTTTCTATCTTGCAATCCATCATAGAGAATGATGCGTAAGACTTTGGAGCAACTACATATAAGTTAGATTTATGGTAAAATATGATTAACGAGTTCTCTTATAGTAAAATAAGATAATCTAATATCTCGGTTATTAAATATAACCGAATGAATATATCATTAATTTAAAAACTAAAAAGAAATAAAAAGAAATACATCACTTTTAAAGAAATAAAAACATAAACTATTGATGTTGGGATTCGAAGCATGTCCTGAAATATTCTTCCCCTCGATTTTATTTAGAAACCGGAGAAATATATGGTATTTACTAAAAAATAATATAAAACATGACACACATTGACCTTTTCCCTTGGTTTTTGATTGGGTGAGGTGAAAATTTTGTCATGAAATGTATTATTTATAGTAGTGGTTAAAGGAGGTGTGAGAGGGAATTATGTTGAAAAAGTTAAAATGGTAATCCTCGGAGGGTAGTACATAAAGTCCAAAGAGGATGAATGCTAGATGACATGTAGAGAAACAATGCTCTAGAGAGATTTAATGAGGAGATATCATAAATAAATAATGATTTTGTTAATGTTAAAGAGAAGGAGGATAGGTTGGCAATAAATGAAAATAAGGAGGGGTTATAAAGGCATGTAATGTTATTAATAGCCTTTCTAAATTCAGAAATGGAAATAAATGTAAGAAAATAAGTAATGGCAAGAATATTTCAAATGGGGTAAGTATTTAGGAGAAGGAAATCAACGATTTAAAATTGATTACATGTGTATCATATGTTTTTAAAGGAAAAGCTATTGTTGTTAGTAGGAAAGGATTAAAAACTATGGTGGATAAACTGAAACTTAATAGTGTGGATAAAGATATTGAGGTTCAATTCAAAATGCCCAATATCGGTAAGTCGAGTGTAGAGGAGAGAGGAAATAATGGGAAACACATATTAAAGAATAAACAAGAAGTAGGGTTAAAGGAATGAATGGTTAAGGGACATCTTTATTGGGCTATATTAATAGGAATTGGATGGGGATAGTTACTTCTAACACACAAAGACCACCAGATGTTAACATTAGACACCCTTAGGCTAATTCTACAAAGTAAGGGGAGAAAATAGTGAAAATGAAGTATTCATATATGCAAATGATCGAGGACCGATTATGGAAAATGAATCATATATGAAAGAGGTGGCAAAAACACCTAAGGATAACCAGTAGATTGGTTGATGGGTGATTTTTATTTTATGAATATATATTCTCTATGATTAATACAAAATGCAATATTTTTGTGTGGATCTGTAGATGTGCAACCATCACATATTTTTGTCGTTATTGTAAGAAATATGTTATGATGCATAATTCGGTCATGCTTGTCATTATGGAGACTCGGTACAATCCTAGTAACTTATATAATACTTTCAAGCAACTAGGTTACGACAGAGTATTATATATGAGTAACCAAGGCTATGCATGAGGTTGTAGCACCTCAAATTTGCACCTCCCATTTTGTACATACATTTTCATGTTTAGGTCATTAGCATTGCATTGTCCACTGCATAGCATTGCATTGTCCTTTGCCTAGTGCAAGTCATCAGTCAAGACTGGTCAGGAGATCCAGTTGGGCAAGCAAGCAAGTGCATTTCCTATTGAAGCAAGCCCTAGGGTTGATTCATTGAGTTCATGTGACCTAGGGATCATTTTGAAGTGGTTTGGCCAAAGGTTGGATGTTCAAAGCTCATCAGTCAAGATGCAATTCATCTGAAACCCTAGAAAGTCAACCAAAGTCAACTGTTAGTTCAACCATGGATTTGGAGGTGGGAGATGGTTAGAGAGGCCTCATTCATGTCCATAAAAGTCTCATTTGACATTGCAAACATCAACAATGAAGAATTTGAGGTCAGATGAAAAGTTTCCAAAAATAGTAAGTGACCTGTAATTTGAAATTGCCAAAAATGGAAGGTCTTCTCCTCAAGTTTACATCATCAAGAAAGCTTCAAATGGAATTTTGTTGAACATGAAAGTTGTAGATCTTGCTCTCCCATTTCCAAAAAGTCCAATAACATCCATTTCTCATGTGTGGTTGAAAAGATATGGATCAATCATGGCCAAGTGAATTTGAACTTCACAAGTGCATAACTTTCACACCATAAGGCCAAATGAGATGGCTCTTTTTTCAAAAAAATTCTCTTGACATGCACTATCCAATTCATGCATCTTAGGCCATGCATTTCCATCACAAAAATATTTGGCTTTTCATTTGAATTTTGGAGGGAACTTTTAAATTTGAAAATTATGCATTGCCTTCACATTTCATCACTTGCATTAGCCTCCAAATAGATTTTTGAATGATTCCAAGGCCAAAATCGTGCACTGTAGCATTACATTACATACATGAGGGTGCATTTGCAAATTGGCCATAACACTTGGTTTTCACTAATTACTTTGGCATTGCTTAATTGTGATTAGCATACATCATTAACAGACCATATAAAAGCATAATCATAACAGAAAACTTCATTAACACTTCATTTTGCTCAGATCTAGATCCATTTTCATCATTCTCTTCATTTGGTTCTCTCACTTTTTCATCAAATTTTGCACAAACCTTGCCTTGTTCTTGATCAATCCTTGATCCACAAGCATAATTGGACATTTTGGAAGCAAGATCCATCCATTTTCGAGCTAATTTGGAACTGTTGAAAGTTACATCCATTAATGGCAATTGAAGATTTGAGCAACATCAAGCACGATTGAGCATCAATTCTTCATCCATTCATTCACATGAGCATTGGAGATCATCTGTTTTTGCTTTCCAGGACTTAAAACAACCAATTCCAGTTCTGCACTTCCATTAAGGTCAGATTTTGAATGTCATGATTGAGGAAATTGATAGATGCATGTTGTAGGTCTTTCATAGGTGATTAATCTGAGCTTTGTTTCATTGAATTTCATGGAGAAATGAAGTAGTTATGTTGAATCTAAGTTTGATAGGTAAAACTTTTCTTGCTCGATCCATGCATGTTAATGAGAGTTAGGTTAAATTGAGCTTAGATTAGCATTGTATGTTGAAAGACGAGTGCAATGGTGTGGTTATTTTCAATTTCTGGACAGTTGTGTTCTTGAGCATATGAACACGTATGAATGTGCATGAACATTAGGGTTTTCGTTTTCCAGAATTAGTTTGATCCACTCCTAGCGCGCTGTGCATGTGTTTTTGTGTTTCTCTCCATGTACTGGACCACGTGTTGCCAGCGTGGCGTGTTGATTGGTCCAAATTGATTTGCGCTGCCATGTAGACTTAAGTGAAACGCAGAGTTTCACGTTAGCGCGCGCAAGTTTAAATTTCAGCATGGTTTGATCCCTGGCTTGGACAGTTTCCATTAGGCCTTTACATTTTAGTTCATTTTCACCATGCTATTCATGTATATGCTTTCATGTTTTTTTTAATTTTTCATTCATTTCAAAAATTCATAACTCAATGATGGATGATCCAAATGACCTGGGATTTTTTGCATATTGTTCCTCATCATGTCTAGTATTTTATGACTAT
Source organism: Lathyrus oleraceus (assembly GCF_024323335.1). Lineage (NCBI taxonomy): Eukaryota > Viridiplantae > Streptophyta > Magnoliopsida > Fabales > Fabaceae > Lathyrus > Lathyrus oleraceus. The sequence goes on from NC_066584.1 coordinate 409,912,119, forward strand.
TTTTCCAGAAATTGTGCACGGTTGGAATTTGATTTTGCCTAGGGGTTGTTCACATGTGTGCTTTTCTTGACCTTGCTTGCCATTTGCTTCATGAAATGATGAATTTTAATCCAATGCCTTTGAAACTTTGCATGCTTAAACTAGACATCTTTAGGGACCTTTTGGTGTTGAGTTTGAATTTTTAGCATTTCTGGTTGTTGAGATATGATCTGGTTAATGAAGGTGTGACAATGTGTGTCACACCATTTCTTGCTCAACTTGTTGATTTTCTTTTCCATGCCAAATAAATGCTAAATGATGTGATTTTTTGCATGATGCTTCTGCTGGATGTTAGAATTGCTCATGAATTTTTGTAGGATTTTTGGAATGATTTTTGATTTGTTTGGTATTTTTATTTCTGGATGACCATTTGTGGACTTTTGGATAGTCATGAACTTCAATGATTTGTGAAATGCTGGTTGTGTATCCTATGAACTTGTAATTTTGTAAATTGATTCTAGACACTTTGAAGTTTATTGTGGCTTTGGTTTGAGACATTTATCATGTTTGAGTTCTGTTTTAGGCTTGTGCTAAGTGGATGCACCATTTGATGCCTTATTTGAACTTGTTTTGCTTACCTTGACTTAATGAATTTGATTACCATGCTTCTACTTGTCCAAATGCCTTGAATTTTGGTGGGATGATCATGTGATGTGTGCTGTTTAGCCATGATTTTTCTTGAGATTTATTGAGCCATTTATTTAATTAATGTGGATTTGTTCATTCTGTTGCTTCATTGAGCTTTCAATTTGCATGCTTTGCCTTATTTGACTTGTGAAATGATTTTGGTGAATGTTATGGACATGAGACCTTTTGGATGATGTTCTTAATTGCTTGAGCTTGATTCTTGTCAATTTTCATGTTCTGTTTTGAATTATTTCTCCCTCTTTGACCCTAGGCCTTGTCCTAGTGGTTGGTGCTTATGTTTGAGCTTTGTTTTCAGGATAAGAAGCATATGGCCTTGAGGAGATGGATTCATTTGCTTAAAGTTGGTTGATTGTTGAATGTTGACTAATCTTGACTTGTTTTGTAGGTGATTTAGCTCATTTGAGTTGAGCTTGTGCCTTGCACATTGTAGCTTGCACTTGTTGTCTGTTTGACTATGTCTGTTGACTAGTGATTGTCTGTTTGACTTTTTAAGTTGTATACTGACTGAGTTAGATTGTTTTCAGGTACATTAGTTGCTTAAGTTCATCGTGAACTTGCTTTTTCTTTGCTTGATTGCTTGAGCATTGAGGTATAATCTCTCTTCTTCATGTAGTCTGGAAGACCTGGCCTGTTATGTGGTCAGGCACCTGTCTGAAGCCCTCCTTAAGAGGCAATGTCTTTGAGTGTTTAATTTTGTGCTAAGCAGGAAAAGTCCTTTGATAAGGCAATTGGCAGACAAAAGAGATGTGTAGTCCATCTCCTGCTACTCAGTGTGTCACTCATCTTGCTCACACCACATGTGTTGATGCATAGTGAGTAAAAGCCCAAAATCTTATAGAGTCTAATCCTCGTGGAGAAGAGTTCCTACTTTCTGAACTCCCACACCTTCTATTATTCAAAGCTCTCCCTGGCCAGGGATAAGAGCTGTGAGGCACACCCCTCACTTCCTATTTCATCTGCTTCACCCTAACTCTCAATGTTAGGGTTAAGAGCTAACATCACCCTGATACAGTGGCTTGTTTGTCGAGGTTGACATGACCCCTTGACTAAAGCCTAACCCTGTGTGAGCCCACTTTGTTTGTATATAGTGTGTGATATTTGTGTGTATGCTTGCTCTTGTGCTTTGCTTGTGCTGTTTAGGTTTAGCTTGCTCCCTGTGCAAGTTAGCTAGAAACTTCAACCTAGGACCATGGTGAATTTGCATGATAACTATTAGGCTCGAGTTAGTCTCCCTTCTAGTATGTCATTTCCCAGTCTCTGGTTAGGTTAGAAGTTCCTTCCCTGCGTAGGGGAACTACGTCGCCCTGATCCTCATACCAGATGAGGTACGTATGCAGGAGATGAGCTGATCTCTCTGGGCGCCCTTTTTGTTTTCAACCCCTTAGTGTGTGTTTGGAGACTGACATAAGTCCAGCGATTGGCAGTTAGTTTCCTGTGTCTGGTTTGTTTGTTTGGAGTCTGACGTAAGCCCGGCGATTGGCAGTCGGTTTCCTGTGTGTGTGTTTGTTGGTTCGAAGTCTGATGTAAGTCCAGCGATTGGCATTCGGTCTCCAGGTTTGCCTATTTGTGTGGAGTCTGACGTAAGTCCAGCGATTGGCAGTCGGTTTCCTATGTGGTTTTGTTTGGCGTGTGTTAGCCGAGCTACGAATGCTCTGATTCTTCTTTAGTCCGAGAAGATACGTATGCATATGATGCGACATCCTAGCGAGCACGTTTTCCCCTGTCCCGAACTACGTCGACTCTGATGTTTGTGCTTGACAGACTACGTAGGCCCAGGATGCGATATCCTGCCGAGTTTAGTTTCTTTTGTTTTTTGTGTCTCTTTTCAGCCAGTGTGTGTTTGTTTGAGCAGTGTTTAGCAACCTTTATCCTTCCTTTTGTGTGTGGATCCCGTCGAGTACGACGGATGCGTAGGGGTGCTAATACCTTCCCTTCGCATAACCGACTCCCGATCCCATCTCTCTCTGGTCGCGAGACCATGTTCTTTCCAGGTTTACTTCGAGCGTTTCCTTTCCCTCTTTTGGGATAAATAACGCACGGTGGTGGCTCTGTTGTTTCGTTTTCCCGTCGGTTTTTCGCGTAATGCAACAGAGGTATAATGGTTGCTTGGAGAAGGAAACACATTTGTGAGGAACTATATAGTAAGAAGTTGTAGTTTATCCATATGAGGGTGCAATATCCTCAAGGCAGTGTATGGTTCTTGAGACTAATTTATGCTAGCCTCAATGAGAATAATAAACATTTATTATGGGAATATATGGAAGGTATTTCTCAAAATATGAATGAACCTTAGTTGTTAGTCGGGGATTTTAACAATATTACTTGCACAGCAAAGAAGAAAGGTGGAGAATTAGTGTCTATTCAGAGGTGCAATATTTTTAGAGGAAGAATCAATGCATGCAAGCTTTTGGATATAGGACCTGTAGGGCCGGAATATACTTGGAGAGGACCCATTTCTCATGATGGTCAACTAATTTATGAGAAGCTTTATAGGGCTTTGAGCAATAATATTTGGAGGTTGAAGTTTCTGGATGCTTATGTCAAGATTTTAACTAGGGTATATTTTTTTGTTCATCGTCATATTTTGATTACGCCAGTTGATGTTTCGCATATGGTGGCCCCTAGGAAAATTGAGTTTGAGAGTGCATAGCTTGTTGACAACTCATGTTATATAGTTGTAGGAAGCAATCAAATGATGTAAGTATTATACTATAGATTTAGTTGTGAATAAGAAGAATGAGCTGATAGAATTAATGGTATCTAAAAGTACTTGCACAAAGGTTTCAACGTGAAAGGTTTAAAAATCCTATAGAGGAAGTTACAGTTGGAACTTTATAATATTCTCAAGAAAGAGGAGCTGATGTGGTACAAATGATCGAGTGTGAATTGGTTAACAAATGGTGATCATAATGTGCGGGTATTACCATATTAAAATTGTTAGTATAAGGTGGAGAAATAATATTATTATGCTAAAGGAAAAATAATATTATTATGCTAAAGGACAAATTTTGATCTTAATACCCTTAGAAGTGAGTGGTTTCAGACTCCCCCTCACATTTCCATCTTTAGAACGGGATGTGTATCAGAGATTAGATGCTCGGATTAGTGGCGAAGAAGTCTACCATGTTATGTTTTCTATGAAACCTTGGAAAGTGCTTGGGTCTGATGGATTTCCAGCAAGTTTTTGTCAAAAATCTTGGAAAGTAGTTGAAAACAAAATTTGCGAATTTGTCTGTAAAGTGTGGGATAATCCCTGTCAGATTGCCTTGGTAAATCAAACTGGTATTTTCTTGATTCCTAATGTTTAACAACCACAATATTATCTCAATTTTGTTTCATATCATTGTGCAGTATCGATTATAAGATTGTCAACAAAATTATTGTGGGAAGATTAAATGAGTGTATATTGAATTTGGTTTCACCTTTTTAAATTGGTTTTGTGCTAGGGAGAAACATCCATGATAATATTATTGTTGCAAGGAAGATGGTGCATAGTATGGACAAGATGAACAGAATGAAAGGTTAATTTGCTATAAAAGGGGATTTATCTAAAGCGCACAATAAGTTGAGATGTGAATTTATTTGGAGGATTTTATATGAGATTAAGCTCCTAAATAATATGATTAATGTGATTATGCTTGCAATTAAAAATGTGGAAACCAATGTGAAGTGGAATGCCGCTAGAAATGAGTATTTTTGACCTCAATAAGGTATCCGACAAGGAGATCCAATCTCCCCATATTTGTTTATCATATGCATGGATACACTATCTCATCTTTATTTCTTATGTTGTTGAAGAGTGGAAGTGGAAAACCACTTATGCACGTAGAAACGACCCTATAATTTCTCATTTGATGTTTGCAGATGATTTATTGCTTTTTGGTGAAGCTATAGAAAAACAAATCAGGTGTGTCATGGAAACTCTTCAAAACATATGTAAAATGCCAGGCCATAAAGTAAGTAATGAAAAAAATAGTTTCTTCTTTTCCAAGAATGTCAGCAAGAATATGAGGGAAAACATGGTTCAAATATCAAACTTTCGAGAGACTCCTCACCTTGGGAAATGTATTGGTTTTCCTTTAAGTGGCAAAGCCCTCAAAATATTGGATTTTAAATACATTATTGATCAGACTAGATAAAAAATTGTGTCTTGGAAAGCTAAATATATTTCCTTTAAAGGAATGGCTACTTTGGCGAAGAATGTTTATAGAGGCTCTCAGAATTTTTCCTATGATGACCAATATAATTCTTAAAGCTTGCATTGAGGAAATTCATCACATACAACTTAAATTCATTTGGGGAGATTCAAAGGACAAAATGAGGTATCACACTGTAAAATGGGATACAATCACCAAAACCAAGAATATGGGGGGCTTGGTCTTAGAATGTTGGACAACATGAACAAAACATGTACCCTCAAGCTTTGTTGGAAGTTACAGACTGGTACATATGAGTTATGGTGCAAGGTTCTGCGAGATAAACATGACTGTAATGACTTGCATGAAGCTATAATACAACGTAACTCTGACTCAAATTTATGGAGAGAAATTGTTAAGCTTGCGCCATGGCTGCGTTTTGCTGGAATAAGGATTATTTGTGATGGCAGAACTACTAATCCCTAGAGTCTATTTAAGTGGAGACCAATCTTTATATTGATGATCAAAATCTGGAAATTATGGGAAATTTGATGGATGTGAAGGTATGTGATTTGGTTGGGTTAAAAGGTGATTAGGAGAGGCCTTTATGCAAAATTGATGTCAAATGTGCTTCTCCATAAAATTGTATTAATGGTTCCTTGGCATGAAGAGTATGGTGATGATAAGTACATCGTAGCAAGTGTTGGTGCAAACGGGTATTCGGTTGGTGTTATGGATAAGCTTTTGTGCGACTTTGATTATTGCATAAGGTTTGGATAAAATGTGGAAGATGTATGTGTTGGAGAGAATAAAGTATGCCATTTCGTGTTTGGCTCATAACAAATTACTAACAAATAACATCAAAAGTAGGATGGGGTTGGGGCATGTTATATGTAATTATTGTGGTGATATGATAGAGACTAGCTTACATGTGTTTAGGGACTACCATATTGCCATGTAAATTTGGTTGAGTTTTATGCCAAGCGAGCTTGAGAATTATTTTTTCCAAGGAGAGTTGTATACATAGATCCAGCTGAATATTAACTATAGAATTTGTTGTGTCATTGGTGTACAGTGGAGAGAATTTTGGGTGACAATATGTTATAGCTTGTGGATATGGCACAATAAAGAGATACATGAAGATTCTTACCAACTTCCTAATAACTCAGGTCTCTATGTTGTGAAATTAACAAGTGATACTAGAGTGCAAAGCAGACTAATAGTAGTATTGTTGATGGACCTCGAGCTCACCAGTGGATTGGGTGGAAACCTCTTTCTAAAGAGATGGTTAAACTTAATACGGATGGTGTAGTGCAAGAAAGTCAACAAAACGGAGTGTGGAGGCATTGTTAAGAAAAGTGAAGGCCACTAGATAAGTGGTTTCACTAAGCCATTGGGTTTGTGTAGTGCCTATTTATATGAGTTTATGAAGGCTTGAATTATATTCAGAGAATTGGACCTTCTTCGGGGGAGTTGAATGTTGATTCTATGGAGGTTGTTCAAGTGATTAAGAATGGTGTGTCTAGAAATAAATCGGGGCAAGATTTGGTCTGAAACATTCGTAGCTTGTTGGATTTGCAATGAGAGGTAGTTGTAGTTTACTCTTATAGGGAGGCAAATTATTGTGATTATGTTTTAGCAAACATAGGGTGCAATTTAGAGCTTATTCGTGTTTTTTCAGAGAATCCTCCTTGTAAGATAAAACACTTGGTTGATGCGGGTGCGGGGGGATTTGCTACTCCCAGAGTGATTTTGTTAGTTTCTTTTCTCTTTGGTGTATACCCTCTATTTTATCCACACAAAAAAACTCTAGGTGAATTAAATTCAATGAATTTAATGGCATCAAACATAAGCTAGGTTTGGACCATACACGCATTCCTTCCTTTTTCTTAGCTGAAGTGTTTGATAATGCACCATGTACTACACGCATGCCTAAACCAACCATGCAATGTTTGGCAATGCACCATATACCCTCAACATATTTCATATGCCACTAAAAAATTCAAAATATTATGTGATTATCATTAATGAAAAATCAGAAGATAACAACATACAAACACATTTTTTGTTTCATACCGATTATAACATCATTAATAAAAAAAATGGTAACCATTAGGACACAAACAACATAAAATCAAGTATCTTCAGGAAATGAATGTAATCATATTCATGTTATTTAGGATTGTCCATAATATTTTTGTAGATTTGAATATGAAAATCAAATATAAAATGTTTTGAGCTTGAAGGTATGATACTTTAGATATGTTATTTGCTCCAAATCTAACACCCCATCCACAATCTTTTCCTGATCTAAATAAGAAAATGGAAGACAAAAAAGACACGAGTTTCAATATATGAACACCAAATTAATTTTAGATTTTGAAAACGAAAAAAACACAATCAAATTATTCAACCGATTTTCTTAATGAAAAATGAATCTGACTCCGACAACCAGCAATTAGTAATTACCAGATGATGAAACGAAGAAATGAAATGATTTTTTGTGGTATAGGAAAAGAAGATTTGTACATCAAATGTTGATAATGGAAAATTATAGAGATACAAATCAAGGAGAAATTTTTTAGATTTGGTTCAGCAAAGAAAAATATTTCGGTGAAGTAGGGAAAAAACATAGCATGGAGTAAGGTCGAGTGTTATAGAGACATTGGTGTGAAACCCTATATTAAAACAAACTTCCGTGTATTCTATGAAAAAGTTATAGCATAAAGCATAAATTTGAACGATTTATGGGAAATTTGCATAGAGATACAAATCAACCTAAATTTTTTAGGGTTTCTTAAAAATAAACTCTTCTTATTTTAATTTTCCCGATTTCAAAGCAAAATGAAAAAAGAAATTTATAAAAATGTATACATCTAGAATTAAAATGCAAGATGAAACATATAATACCTATAATACCTGGTTGAGAATAGAAAAAAATGTAAATGGTCAGTGATAATGGAAGAAGATGCGATTTACCAATGTTAATAATGAAGGAAAAATTCAATGAAGAAATTATAAGTTAGGGGAAAAATGAGGAACGAAGATGATTGAAAGGAGAGAAGTAGAGGGAGATAAGATTGGCCAATTTGATTTTGAGGAGCTGTATGATCGGAACAACAATTCATTGATTTGAAAAAATATGACTGATTTGACCGACATTGTAATTACCATAAGGGTTCAAGACGAACCAAAAAGTAAATGACGTATTGATATTTCTTGTCTAACCTAATGAAAAAAACATAAAAGAGACATAAATGATGAAAATTGAGTTACAAGTTCATAATGCAACCAATATGACATATGGAAATATTGGATCATATTTATCCTTAAAAACTAAATGCACGACACTAAAGCAACCAGGGAAAAAAAGAAATTTTCAAAACATATAATTTTTGTATATTATAAATGAATGAAAAAAGATGTTTTTTAACCAATCAAATGTCTGTCATGATGACTATTTCTTAAAAATAACTATAGAAACCAAATGTCTTGACTTTTGATTTTTTTAAAGTGTTGTTAAATTATTGATTGTAGTATCAAAAATAGAATTTTTTACGAAAATAACCCACTTTTTCAAGGAAATTCCAAAAATACCATTGGTTTCAAAAAAAAATCCAAACTACCCCACTTTTAGGAGGAGTCGCCAATTGAATTGGAGACTCCTCTTTAAAATTGAATGGAGGCGCCAATTGGATTGGCTAGGGCAGGTGCCCTAGCCAATCCAATTGGCGCCCCTGTGTAGGATTTAAGAGGAGGTGCCAATTCAATTGGAGACTCCTCATAAAATGCAATTTTTGTGTTATAAATAGATGCGTTGTGTGAGTAATTGTTGCACATCTCATACAATCATTTGGCAATCATGTTTAGTGTTCGTCGCCGATACGGTAAGGTGATTTATGCGAGAGACAAACCTCAGATGCTGATGTTGTTCTGGAACATCACTATGTTCGATCAACTGAAGAGGGAGCTGGTTCGTTGGTTAGATGGGAAAATACCAGAAGGGAAAAAATTAGAAGTATTGAGAGACTCGACATTATCTTTGGTTGGGTGCGAATGAAGACTGATAAGGATGTTAGGGAAATGATGTTCGGTCGAGACGACATCAATTTGATTGTTGTAATCAGTTAGAAATATTTCTGTTTTCAGATAGCTTATTTTTGTACTGATGTTTGTTGTGAACCTCGTTGTAACAAAAACGTAATGATATATAATGATTGAAGGTTACAGAAATACAATGTTACAAAAAGCTTAAGACCTAGATGATGCTCCTCGATTGAGACAGTTGTTCTTATTGTGTCCTGGTAGACGACAGATACTACATAATCTTATCATTTTATCTGTGGAATCCATCTCTGTTCTGATACGTGTGCTGTTTGGCCTTCCTTTTTTCTTTCTATGCATCTCGTCATTGTGCCAAACAATATCACCTTCATATGGAGGCCAGTAATCCTCCATTGGTAGTACCGAGAAGCTTTGATTATATACATTCATGACGGTGTCGGCCTTGTACACATCAGATAAATGGCTGTAAGCATCTTGACGAGTATAAGCGCATGCTGCAATGACATGGGAGCAAGGTATGCGGAAGGCCTGGAATTTTCCACAATCGCACCAACTTTTGTTTAGTCTAACAGCGTAGGCTAAATTTGGTCTCCCCTCGTTGTGGTCCATTGTTTCCTGGACGCTGAAATTTTACCTATGACGGTCAAAGACTGTTACAGTGTGTGTGCTAGCTTTGATGCTCTCCTCTTTCATGACCTTCATGCAACACTCACTAAATACTTTCCCGGACATTAACACCGCACTCCATCTTTCACCTCTGGTTGCGAACGTAGAAGTCAACCTATAATAGGTTGATCTTACCAAGGCGGTTATTGGCAGATTTCGAATTCCTTTGAATACCCCGTTCATGCATTCCACAAGGTTTGTTGTCATGTGGCCCCATCGACAACCTCCGTCAAATGCCCTTGTCCACTGCTCTACTGGTATGTTATTTAGCCATCTCCCTGCATCTTCATTAGATAGTCTAATTTCATCACGATAATATTGAAATGATGGTTGAGTTAGAGCACACCCAGCATTCACCACCTTCTTGCGAAGATTCTTATCTTTTATAGCTCGTGTGAAGTTTTGTGCAATGTGTCTGATGCAATAGACATGGGTAGAAGGAGGATCATGCCATCTGTAACACCCCTTTTTCTACCACAAAATACTTAACATGTAATCAGAGTAAATAAGCACGCATATAACCAAAAGGGCGTCACATCGACGTTTTCAAAAACTAAAAGCTTTCAAAAACCAACATCATTCATCATCAATATACAATACACTTGGTCATTCAAAATATAACACATTTCAATTATCATGAATATTCAAGAATATGCGTTCGCAGCGGAAAATAATGAATACTCATGCATTTCATCAAATGATTCCATGTCCCATACCATGATCATCTCTCAATAATCTCTTCAAGATAAAATAAAACCATATCCAAATAAGACATGTATTCAATACTACCAATCTACCCAGTGTTACATGACCAGAGCATTAACTCATTACTTAGTCTCTAAAACAAGGCACCGAAGCTCTCCAGCTAACCTCGAGTGCTACCGGCCACTTACTTCAACGCTACTACTCCTGAGTGTCTGCGCGATACCCATGTAAAGGTAACATTCAAACAGAAAGGGTGAGAATTCAAATCATTATGAAGAAGTATAATCAAGCACAATGATTAAACCAACAATTAAAGGAATTCATCACACTTCATATAACCATGTAAATAATATTAACCAACATTTATTTCACATGTTTCAAGCACACACAAAACTCAAGGAGTAAAATATTAAAATCCAATATTACATTCTCAAAAATACACATAACTACAATTATCACATAATCACATATATTGTCAAGTTATGTAACCAAACAACATCAAATTCAATTACCACATCTCATACACGCATCACAATCACATCAAGTTATGTACTCAAACATCACCAAATTCAATTACCATATCTCATGCACACATCACAATCACATCAATGCATACACTCAATTATCACATGACTCTAATGCGACTCAATGCAAGACATGTGACTCTATGCATGCGGTACCTCAATGTGAACCCAACGTTTCACCGCTTTCCGATTCAATATCTAGAATCCAAGCCACGCTTCCGATCCAGACAAGATCAAAGCACTACGCCTATTTCCAATTAAGGATCAACGTCTATATGGACCCAACGTTCCACCGCTTTCCGATTCATATCTAGAATCCAAGCCACTACGTCTATTTCCAATTAAGGATCAACGTCTGCTACGCCTATTTCCAATTAAGGATCAACGTCTAATACCGCGTCTATTTCCAATTAAGGATCAACGTCTGCTACGCCTATTTCCAATTAAGGATCAACGTCTAATACCATGTGAACCCACAGTTTCACCGCTTCCACAATGAAGCCGACCATGCCATGAATGAATGTACAAATACCAACACATATGCAATTAAGATCATCTCTACCATCTTAACATTCCACATATCACCATAATTCAACTCTATGAATTATCCACCAATGGTACATATACACATTCATAACAAATACACCATTCACAAACACATTCATAACAATATATTCATTCACAATCCACCAATGGTACATATACACATTCATAATAATATATCGTTCAGAATCCACCAATGGTACATATACACATTCATAACAATATATCATTCACAATCCACCAATGGTACATATAACAATATATCATTCACAATCCACCAATGGTACATATACACATTCATAACAATATATCATTCACAAATATAGGCTAATTATCAACTACTCACACTTAGATTGCATTTCACAATAAAGACAACATTTAAAATCTCAATTTTTCACTTTTCAACAGTGGTAACCGGTTAACGCTCGGTGAGTAACCGGTTACTGTAAAACAGATTTGACAGATTTTTAAGCAAGTAACCGGTTAACGCTCGGTGAGTAACCGGTTACTGTAAAACAGATTTGACAGTTTTTTAAGCAAGTAACCGGTTAACGCTCGGTGAGTAACCGATGACTGTAAAACAGATTTGACAGATTTTTAAGCAAGTAACCGGTTAACGCTCGGTGGGTAACCCGTTACTCAGTTTAACAGAACGCATATTTTTAAGCAAATAACCGGTTAACGCTCGGTGAGTAACCGGTTATTGTAAAACAGCATGCATAATTTTCTGCGTTTTTCATCGTTGGCGGACTTCCGGACCTCCGATTTCGATTCCGTAAAAAGCTACACGTTCAGAAAATTATAACTCATACAATACTCTAAGTATATGACATTAATTTACAGTTTTAACACAATCAATCACCACAATTCAAGAATAATCATCAAAACCTAATAATTCCAAAACCATGCAAATTAGGGATTTTAACCTAACATACATCTACCCATTGACCCAATCATACTAACCCATAATAATAAGGATTCCCCCCTTACCTCTTCAATTTTCTGGAAACCCTAGCTCCTCTCTTGTTCTTCCCCTCTTCTCCTCACTTTTCCTCTCATCTTTCTCTATTGCCTTCAATGATCAAATGAATCATAATTCTCACTCTCCTCCCTTTTATATACTAGTATTCTATTTGGGCTTAAGTCATTATACTTCTAATTTAATTAATAGGCCCAATAAGACCTAATATTTAAATATCTCTATTTAATTCCAATAAGTTAAACCAACTCAATTAACACTCCAAATTAATTAATATAATTAATTATTATACTACCTAACAACCAATTAATTAATTACCACTCCACATAATTAAAATAAAATATAATAATAATAGTATAATAAATAAATACTAAATTTGGGTTATTACAACTCTCCCCCACTTAAAAGATTTTCGTCCTCGAAAATTCACCTCAACCTAACAACTCCAGATACGATTCCCTCATCTTATCCTCGCGTTCCCAAGTAATATTGCCATTGGCGACTCCGCCCAATATCACTTTCAACAACGCAATTTCCTTACCACGAAGCTTCTTCACTTCTTGATCTTCTCCAATCTCGTCAAGAATGCCACACGTAAGCTTCAACCTACCAAGCTTAACACACGAAGACGTCGCTTCACAAACCAATCTTCCTTAGAACCAACCTCAGGAAAATAACCGTCTTCTCGAAACAGTTGATATACACCCGATTAAATTCTAACCAATTCATACCCAAAATCACATCAAGTTTCTCTAAAGGAAGACAAACTAAATCAATTCAAAAATCCCTACCAAAGATACTCAACGGACAATTCAGACAACCAGTATCGATCGTGTCAGATACACAATCAAATACAACGGGATGGAAAACCCTAACGACTATTGACCAACTGGTCGACCAGGCTCTGATACCACTAATGTAACACCCCTTTTCTACCCCAAAATACTTAACATGTAATCAGAGTAAATAAGCACGCATATAACCAAAATGGCGTCACATCGAAGTTTTCAAAAACTAAAAGCTTTCAAAAACCAACATCATTCATCATCAATATACAATATGAAGGTGAGAAAAACATGAAAGGGGGGTTTGAATTGTTTTGGAAAATAAGCGCTTTTTCAGAAACAGACCACACAAGGAATTTATACTGGTTCGCTTATAACACAAAGCTACTCCAGTCCACCCGGCCAAGGTGATTTCGCCTTCAACAAGGACTTAATCCACTAATCTTGAAAGATTATTACAACCAACGTCTAAGAGAAAGATCTCTTAGTCCTCTCAAGTATACAGACTGCGCAGAGTCACTTGAGGAATTAAAACAATTTGAAGTAAATACAGAATTTGTAATCTAGAGAGCTTCTAGGATAAAGCAAGTATTACAACAGTAAGAGCAATTAGAATGTTTCACGTTCTGAGCAAAAGCTCGTGAAAGATTGAGCGAGAGAGAGAATATTTTTGGAGTGTTCAGGGTGTGTCTCTCAATGCAGTTTGTTGTCCTTTATATAGAGGTGAAAGGACCGTTGAATTTAATGGCAGATATTTTTGTCTTGATTAGAAATTAATGCCATAACTTCTGTTGTTTCTTGCCGAAACAACTTTGTCTCCCTGAATAACTTATTTCCAATAATTGTTTCTTTCCATTTGAAGTTGAAGTTGCCGTTACTCTTTCTCGATAAGGAAATCCATTATCAGAGTCTGCGTTACTCTGTTATACTGAGATCTTGAGATGTGGCTTCAGAGCTTCTGATAGTCCTCATCTTTTAGATTTCCAGTGTTGACTTCAGATGATCTTAAGATTTTTGGAGTTCTGATGTACCGTTGCTTAGAGTCAGAACTTCTAGAGCGCGCTTCTTCTTCAGATGCTTCTGATATTCTGATATGCTGTTTTGTTCAGAGTCAGAATTTCTAGAGCGCGTTTCTACTTCAGATGCTTCTGATCTTCTGGTAATTTGTATCTAATTTGATTCTGTATCTGATGACGCAATCAGATTCCTTTCTTCTTGTTTAGAGTCCTGCACACTTAGAAACTTTTCGTTAGAGTGCCATTTTTGGTTTCATCCTTTGTTATCATCAAAATCCTGGAATCTGTTGTAGAACAATTTTTGTTCTTACAATATCCCCCTTTTTGATGATGACAAAACAAACTCAAATGACAGATGAAACATTGAAGAAAATAGAGTTTATCAGATCAGATAGAAATGAGCTCCCCCTGAGATAGGCTAGGGAGTTCAGAAGTTCTTACCAGAGCTTCCAAGCAATGAAGTTTCTCGATACCTTCTGCAATTTCTTAAGTCCAGTGTTAGATGAATTTATTTTTAGAGAATAGTATGTTTGCAGAGTGCTTAAGGTATTAGGCAATTTTTCATCAGAGCTATTTGATTTCTCCCCCTTTTTGTCATAATCAAAAAGACTTAAACAAAATAATAAGCAGGAAAAAAAGATAATATATAATATATATAATATATATATATATATATATATAATATATATATATATATATATATATATATATAGATAGATAGATAAGAGAAACAGAACATCAGAGATAATGACAAGAAACGAAACATCAGAAACAAGGATAAGCAAAGCAACAAGCAAAGAATCCTAAGTGCCTAAGGGTTGGGAGGAGGAGGCATTCTCTGAAGCAGTTGGTGCAGCAGGTTCTGAATGTTGGCGTTGACAGTGTCCTGTTGATCCAATCTGGCCCGAACTTCCTTCTGCTCTTTCTGAAGCTCCTCAAGGGTTATGAGAACCAGAGGGGCAAAAGTGGAGGACTCCCCCTGAGTCAGAGCAGTCTGTTCTTCAGCGGCTTTAGCTTCAGCTTCGGCAGCAGCCTTTGCTTCAGCTTCAGCAGCAGCAGCAGCATCAACTAGAGCTTTGGCTTCAGCTTCCCGTACCCTTGGAAGTTCTTCTTGTCTTGCTCTTTCTTCTTCTTCCCTTCTGGCCTTTTCTTCAGCCTTTCTAGTCAAGCACTCATGTAGTCTTGCCTCAGCGTCTCTGATGAAGTCGTTTCTGACTTGCTCAGAGATGTGCTTCAGTTTAAAGGCCTCAGAAGTCATCCAGCCAATGACTCTGTTCCAGTGTGTCCTAACAGAGTCAGGATCATCACTGATACCAGAGTTGATGGTCAGAGACTTGACCTTTTCAATTGATGCTCCTGCAAATAGCATAATTGCTTCCTCTAGGGTTGACAGGGAATGTTCTGGTTCAGATGGTTGAGGTGGAGAGTTTGGAGGGCTTAGGTTGAGAGTTTGAGGTTCAGCGGAAGTGTTTGGAGGGGTAATGTCAGAGGTGTTGAGGTCAGAGGGTTGAACTTCAGATGGAGTGACGGTTGGTTGTTCTGTGGATGGTGAGGTTATTTCAGGCTCAGGTGGAGGTTGTTGTGGTTGTTGTGAATCACGGTTTAGAATCTGAAGTTGGGCTAGTGTGGGAGAAGCGGGGTCAGAGGGTTCGATGTCAGAGGAAATGTCAAAGTAGGGAGGTGATTCTGGGGCTGAGGATGAGGAAGTGGTTTGATTTAATTATTCAACTTCGGATAGGGGTAAGGAGGTATTGGCAAGGTTGAATTTGGGTAAAGGTTGAGAGGTTCTGGTGGTGGAAGGAGGAGTTTCAGAGGTGGTGTAGATGGGTGTAGGTAGAGGAGTAGAAGAAGCAAATTGCTGTACAGAGGGAGCAGTAGAGGCAGACTTACCAGAAGACTCTTGCAGAGGTGCTGGAGGTCTTGATTCAGAGGATTCCCCTAGCTTTGCTCTCTTCGCCTTCGATGCCTTCTCAGATGGCCCTCTTTTAAACCTCACGAAGTCTGGAGTTGAATCTGGCAGATCGCTTAGTCTGAATTCTGATATGTCCACTCCTTCATCCTTCAGACGTTGGAGATAGTGGAGAATTGCCTCTTTGGGTTCATCCTTGTAGAACTTACATAGACCATATGGCATATCCCTCTGATCTTTTAAGGCTTCCCAAGAAGTGTCCAGAGTGGGTTTAACGTGAATCTTCTCCAGAATCCCCATGCTCTTTAGATTCCTGGAATTCAGAGGCCTTCCAGTTTCTATAGCCAAGTCTTCCATGAGTTTGTGTTTAATCAGATGGTCCACAAGACCATTTTCTATCAGCACGTATGAGAGGAGTCTTCCCAGAGGAATGTAGGTTCTGGGTTTCATGTTGTTCCTGGTTTCCCGTACAGAATCTCTGAGATATTTGAAGAGGAGTGCAGGGAGGCACAGCTTCAGACCGTTATGGATACAATACAGAATGCATTTCTGATCTGTATTGATGTAATCTGATGAGTTAGATGTTGGGCGATGATGAATAGTTCCCAGAATGATTTTGAGCCACACCCGGAGATTCTGATGAAGTTCCTTGTTCTTTGATGGGTTGCCTTCTGTGTTGAGTTTGAAGATAGTGGGGTTGATTTCATGAGCAATGTATTTTGCCCTAGGATTGATGTTGTAAATCCTTCTTCGTCCAGCTTTTTCCATGTTTAGCAAGGCAGCTATAGACTTTTCAGTAATCACAATTTTTACCCCCAATACGTAGGAGACTATAAAGTGGTCGTCAGCGTCAGCAAACCTCCAGAATTCCTTAATGAGGTTTGGGTAAACAGGGCCATAGAGCCGTTGAAAGTAGTTTTCCCAACCTTGTTGACGGAGTTCTTCAGTTAGGTCTACTCCATTCCTCTTCATGTTGTTGAAATCAACCAGTGATTCACACAAAACATCCAGTTTCTCGAAAGGAGTTGCAAGATTGATATGAGGCTCACGGTCAAGAATATGAGGCTCCTTGTATACTGGTGTTATAGTTACGCCTGTAACTGTTGGAGTAGGAATGCTTGTGCTTTGAGCTGCATTGCTGGAGTCCATTTGTTGAGAGTAGTTGAACACGGATTGTTGTTGAGAATCCATTGTTGAAGAAGAATGAGATGAAGATGAACTGCTTGCAGAAATGCCTGAGAGAGTTGGTTTGAGAAAGTGAGTGAGAGTGAAGTGTGTGCACAATGTGAGAGAAGTGTTTAAATACTTAAACGAAACGCATGCAAAACGATACAAAAATCAGAGTTTAGCACAAAAACCAAGTTAGCACGTTTAGAGGGAGAAATGATTATGGCTCATTAATGAATGTCTAATCCCAACAGTATGCACACTGCTCGAGGAGATCTCAAACGTCTGCCCTTTGAATTTTCCTGGACAGCTGTCTAGAAGTTCCAAGGTTAGACGCAATTCACTCCACGTGTTGATGTATCTGGTCTTCAGGAATACCAAAGGATTGGTTCCTGGAGATTTCTAACTCAGATGGCTTCTAATTGGGTAGAAGTATCAGAGTCAGAGACAAAATCTCATTTGTTTATGTCAGAGTCTCATTTTACATCTTCAGAGGCACAAATTATTCAGGGCAATTTTGAATGTTCAGATTTTCTAAGATAAAAAGAAATCTATCTTCAGCTAAAGGCTTAGTAAAGATATCTGCCCATTGATGATCTGTATCAAAGAACTTCAATGTTACTATCCCTTTCTGAACATAGTCTCTGATAAAATGATGTTTTATTTCGATGTGCTTGGCTCTGGAGTGTAGAATGGGATTCTTACTTAAACAAATGGCAGCAGTATTATCACAAAAGATAGGAATGTTACTCTCGAAGATTTGCATATCTTCTAACTTATTCTTCATCCAGAGCATCTGAGTTGTGCACAGTGATGCTGAGATGTATTCAGCTTCTGCAGTTGATAGAGCGATAGTTGACTGTCTTTTGCTGGCCCAGGATATCAGATTGTTTCCTAGTAGCTGACAATTTCCAGATGTGCTTTTTCGTTCCAATCTATCTCCTGCGTAATCTGCATCACAGTAACCCGAAAGTCTATACTCTGATGTTTTCTCATACGTCAGGCCCAGGTTAGGAGTTCCTTTCAGATATTTAAAAATTCTCTTAACTGTTGTTAAGTGAGTTTCTCTAGGATCTGATTGGAATCTGGCACATAGACAGACACTAAAGAGAATATCAGGTCGAGTAGCAGTAAGATAGAGAAGGGAGCCTATCATACCACGATAGAGCTTCTGACAAACCTTTTTGCTGACTTCTTCCTTTTCAAGAATGCATGTTGGATGCATGGGAGTCTTTGCAGAGTTGCATTCAGACATGTCAAATTTCTTCAGAACATCTTTTATGTATTTGCTTTGATGAATGTACGTGACTTCTGAAGTTTGGTTAATTTGAATTCCTAGAAAGAACTTTAGTTCTTGCATTAGACTCATTTCAAATTCTGCCTGCATTAACTCAGAAAATTCTTGACAAACAGATGCGTTAGCAGAACCAAAAATAATATCATCAACGTATATCTGGCATATCATGAGATCATTGTTAAGGTTCTTACAGAAGAGTGTGGAGTCAACTTTCCCTCTAATAAAATTGTGTTCCAGAAGGAAGTTACTTAAACGTTCATACCAAGCTCTGGGAGCTTGTTTAAGTCCATATAAAGATTTTTTAAGTTTAAAAACATGTTCTGGAAAATTTGGATTTTCAAAACCTGGAGGTTGGTTGACATACACTTCTTCTGATATATAACCATTAAGGAATGCGCTCTTGACATCCATTTGATATAATTTAATAGAATGGTTTATAGCGAAAGATACAAGAAGACGAATAGATTCTAACCTTGCGACTGGAGCAAAGGTTTCATTGTAGTCAATACCTTCTTGTTGACTGTAACCTTGAGCTACCAGTCGAGCTTTGTTTCTGACGACTTCTCCTTTCTCGTTCAGCTTGTTTCTGAATACCCATCTGGTTCTGATAACGTGAGTGCTTCTGGGCTTGGGAACAAGATCCCAGACATCATTCTTTGTGAATTGATCTAGTTCTTCTTGCATGGCTAGAACCCAGTCGTTATCTTGAAGTGCTTCATCACAGGACGTAGGCTCGATCAGAGACACTAGTCCCAGAGGAGTCTCTTTAGAGGTCCTGAAGGTAGATCTGGTTCTGACAAGTTCGTCCTTGTTGCCCAGAATCAATTCTTCAGATACATTGAGGCGACTTTTAGCTTTCTTTGGAATTAATGGCGGATTAATTTCCTCAGAATTCTGAATGTCAATTGCTTCTGGAGCTTTGTCAGATCCTGCAAGAGTGATTTCCAAATCTGCAAAATTTTCAACTAGCTTTGACTTTTCAGGGTCAAGCTTATCGTCAAATCTGACATGAATTGATTCTTCCACAATTTTGGTTTCTGTATTGTATACTCTGTAGCCTTTAGAGCGTTCTGAGTATCCTAACATAATACCTTTCTGTGCTTTGGAATCAAACTTGTTCAGATGTTCTTTAGTGTTTAAAATAAAACAAGAGCATCCAAATGGATGAAAGTATGAAATGTTTGGTTTTCTTCCTTTACACAGTTCATAGGGAGTCTTTTCTAGAATAGGTCTTATGGAGATTCTATTCTGAATATAACACGTTGTATTCACAGCTTCGGCCCAAAAGTGCTTAGCCACATTCGTTTCATTGATCATGGTTCTGGCCATCTCTTGGAGTGTCCTATTCTTCCTCTCTACAACTCCATTTTGTTGTGGAGTTCTAGGGCAGGAGAAATCATGGGATATTCCATTAGAGTCAAATAATTCCTCAAAGGATTTATTTTCGAATTCCCCACCATGATCACTTCTGACTCTGACAATTTTCGAGTCAAATTCTTTTTGCACTTTGGAGCAGAAACTAGTGAATACAGAGTGAGACTCACTCTTGTGTTTAAGGAATTTCACCCATGTCCAGCGACTGAAATCATCAACAATGACTAGTTCGTACTTCTTTCCATTGACTGATGCTGTTTTCACAGGACCAAATAAATCAATGTGAAGAAGTTCCAGAGGCTTAGAGGTAGTAACAATAGTTTTCTTTTTGAAAGATGTTTTTGAAAATTTTCCTTTCTGACATGCTTCACATAGAGCATCTGAAGAGAACTTCAGTTTAGGTAGGCCTCTGACTAACTCGAGTTTATTTAGCTGAGATAGTTTCCTCATGCTAATGTGGCCCAAGCGTCTATGTCATACCCATTGCTCTTCGTGAACAGACATCAGACATTTCACATTTTGTTCTTTTAAATCAGAAAGATTAATTTTATAAATATTGTTTTTCCTCTTTCCTATGAATAGGACAGAACCATTGTTTTGATTTATGGATTTACATGTTTTTTGATTAAAGATCACATCATAACCGTTATCACTTAATTGACTTATGGATAACAAATTATGCATTAATCCTTCTACGTAAAGGACATCAGATATAGAGGGAAGAGTACCATTACCAATAGTTCCGGAGCCTCTGATCCTTCCTTTCTGATCTCCTCCGAAGCCTACGAATCCAGCGTCTTTAAGTTCCAGGCTTTGGAACATAGACTTTCTTCCCGTCATGTGTCGCGAGCATCCAGAGTCCAGGTACCATGACTGGTGTTTGAACTTTGCTGCATAGGATATCTGCAACATAAACAATCTTATCTTTTGGTACCCAGAGTCTCTTGGGTCCTTTCTGATTAGTTTTCCCAGAGTTTCTTATCACTTTGGGTTTTCTAGCATTTTCAATTTTTGTTCTTGTGTGTGTGTATAGTGATATGAAAATGGAGATTTAAGTTGGTCACTAGTAGAAGTTTTATCTTCCTTAGGATCATACCCAATTCCTTTTCTATTGTTCTGACTGACTCCATAAATCATGGATGCCATTACACTCCTTCCTATCCCATTTTTCAGAAACTTTTGAAAGGCTTTTTCGTATTTATAAATTATTGTATTTGAAGTTTGTGGAGCTTGAGATAACGCTTCTTCCAGTTTTAAACAATTTTTCTTTGCTGCATCTCTTTGTAATGTTAAAGATTTGTTTTCATCTTTTAGTTCTAGAATTGTCATCTCAAGTTTGCCACATTCTTCAAATTTTTCTTCAAGACAGCCTTTTATTGCTTTAAACTTTTGTTTTAGTTTCTGATATGAGCTAAGAGTTTCAGACAAGCATGATTCTAGATCAGATCGGGAGAGTTCAGAAAATACCTCTTCAGATTCTTCATCTGAACTGTCATTGGATGTGCTAGCCATGAATGCTACATTGGCCTGTTCATCAGAGTCAGATTCTGATGAGTCAGACTCGCTATCATCCCAGGTAGCCATTAATCCCTTTTTGGTTCTGAGGGAATTTTTCTTGAAGCTCTCTTTTCTGGAACTGTCTTTCTTTAACTTTGGGCATTCGTTCCTGTAGTGACCTGTTTCTTTACATTCATAACAAGTGACATCTTTGTTAGTTTTACCTTTAGACGTTGATTCTGATCGATCCCCTCTGGGTCTTGGTCTCCTGAAGTTATTGTTCCTCTTTTTCCAGAGTTGTTTAACTCTTCTGGTTAGGAGGGACAATTCTTCTTCATCATCAGAATCTACCTGTTCAGAGTCATCAGCATCTTCTGTTTCGGCCTGGAATGCTTTGGTTCTGTCAGATTTGCGTCTTTCAGATCTGGACTTTAATGCTACAGACTTGTTCTTCTTCTGAAACTCATCTTCCTCTAGTTCTATCTCATGGCTTCTGAGGGAACTGACAAGCTCTTCCAGACTGATGTTGTTCAGATCCTTAGACAGCTTCAGAGCAGTGACCATGGGTCTCCACTTCTTTGGCAAGCTTCTGACTATCTTTTTGACGTGGTCTGCAGTTGTGTACCCTTTGTCTAGAACTTTGAGACCTGCAATAAGAGTTTGGAATCTAGAGAACATTACCTCTATGGCTTCGTCATCCTCCATTTTGAAGGCTTCATATTTCTGGATAAGCGCCAGAGCCTTTGTCTCTTTGACCTGAGAGTTTCCTTCATGAGTCATCCTCAGAGAGTCAAGTATGTCTTTGGCTGTTTCTCTGTTGGTGATCTTTTCATACTCGTTGTAAGATATAGCATTGAGAAGTATGGTTCTGGCCTTGTGATGATTTTTGAAAACTCGCTTCTGATCATCTGACATCTTACTTCTGGGAACTTTAACTCCATCCTCTGTGACAGGAGGTTTGTATCCATCTGTGACAATGTCCCAGAGATCAGCATCATAGCCTAGAAAGAAGCTCTCAATCCTATCTTTCCAGTAGTCGAATTTTTCTCCATCAAAGACAGGAGGCTTAGCATTGTAACTGTCTCTTTCATTTGTATGGGCCATGGTTTTTCTCGTTCTGGATCTCTCTACACTGTTAAGTGTTTGATTAGAAAATCAATAACAGAGCCGAAGCTCTGATACCAATTGAAGGTGAGAAAAACAAGAAAGGGGGTTTGAATTGTTTTGGAAAATAAGCGCTTTTTCAGAAACAGACCACACAAGGAATTTATACTGGTTCGCTTATAACACAAAGCTACTCCAGTCCACCCGGCCAAGGTGATTTCGCCTTCAACAAGGACTTAATCCACTAATCTTGAAAGATTATTACAACCAACGTCTAAGAGAAATATCTCTTAGTCCTCTCAAGTATACAGACTACGCAGAGTCACTTGAGGAATTAAAACAATTTGAAGTAAATACAGAATTTGTAATCTAGAGAGCTTCTAGGATAAAGCAAGTATTACAACAGTAAGAGCAATTAGAATGTTTCACGTTCTGAGCAAAAGCTCGTGAAAGATTGAGAGAGAGAGAGAATATTTTTGGAGTGTTCAGGGTGTGTCTCTCAATGCAGTTTGCTGTCCTTTATATAGAGGTGAAAGGACCGTTGAATTTGATGGCAGATATTTTTGTCTTGATTAGAAATTAATGCCATAACTTCTGTTGTTTCTTGCCGAAACAACTTTGTCTCCCTGAATAACTTCTTTCCAATAATAGTTTCTTTCCATTTGAAGTTGAAGTTGCTGTTACTCTTTCTCGATAAGGAAATCCATTATCAGAGTCTATGTTACTCTGTTAGACTGAGATCTTGAGATGTGGCTTCAGACCTTCTGATAGTCCTCATCTTTTAGATTTCCAGTGTTGACTTCAGATGATCTTAAGATTTCTGGAGTTCTGATGTACCGTTGCTTAGAGTCAGAACTTCTAGAGCGCGCTTCTTCTTCAGATGCTTCTGATATTCTGATATGTTGTTTTGTTCAGAGTCAGAATTTCTAGAGCGCGTTTCTACTTCAGATGCTTCTGATCTTCTGATAATTTGTATCTGATTTGATTCTGTATCTGATGACGCAATCAGATTCCTTTCTTCTTGTTTAGAGTCCTGCACACTTAGAAACTTTTCGTTAGAGTGCCATTTTTGGTTTCATCCTTTGTTATCTTCAAAATCCTGGAATCTGTTGTAGAACAATTTTTGTTCTTACACAATACACCTGGTCATTCAAAATATAACACATTTCAATTATCATGAATATTCAAGAATATGCATTCGCAGCGGAAAATAATGAATACTCATGCATTTCATCAAATGATTCCATGTCCCATACCATGATCATCTCTCAATAATCTCTTCAAGATAAAATAAAACCATATCCAAATAAGACATGTATTCAATACTACTAATCTACCCAGTGTTACATGACCAGAGCATTGACTCACTACTTAGTCTCTAAAACAAGGCACCGAAGCTCTCCAGCTAACCTCGAGTGCTACCGTCCACTTACTTCAGCGCTACTACTCCTGAGTGTCTGCGCGATACCCATGTAAAGGTAACATTCAAACAGAAAGGGTGAGAATTCAAATCATTATGAAGAAGTATAATCTAGCACAATGATTAAACCAACAATTAAAGGAATTCATCACACTTCATATAACCATGTAAATAATATTAACCAACATTTATTTCACATGTTTCAAGCACACACAAACCTCAAGGAGTAAAATATTAAAATCCAATATTACATTCTCAAAAATACACATAACTACAATTATCACATAATCACATATATTGTCAAGTTATGTATCCAAACAACATCAAATTCAATTACCACATCTCATACACGCATCACAATCACATCAAGTTATGTACTCAAACATCACCAAATTCAATTACCATATCTCATGCACACATCACAATCACATCAATGCATACACTCAATTATCACATGACTCTAATGCGACTCAATGCAAGACATGTGACTCTATGCATGCGGTACCTCAATGTGAACCCAACGTTTCACCGTTTTCCGATTCAATATCTAGAATCCAAGCCACGCTTCCGATCCAAACAAGATCAAAGCACTACGCCTATTTCCAATTAAGGATCAACGTCTATATGGACCCAACGTTCCACCGCTTTCCGATTCATATCTAGAATCCAAGCCACTACGTCTATTTCCAATTAAGGATCAACGTCTGCTACGCCTATTTCCAATTAAGGATCAACGTCTAATACCGCGTCTATTTCCAATTAAGGATCAACGTCTGCTACGCCTATTTCCAATTAAGGATCAACGTCTAATACCATGTGAACCCACAGTTTCACCGCTTCCACAATGAAGCCAACCATGCCATGAATGAATGTACAAATACCAACACATATGCAATTAAGATCATCTCTACCATCTTAACATTCCATATATCACCATAATTCAACTCTATGAATTATCCACCAATGGTACATATACACATTCATAACAAATACACCCTTCACAAACACATTCATAACAATATATTCATTCACAATCCACCAATGGTACATATACACATTCATAACAATATATCATTCACAATCCACCAATGGTACATATACACATTCATAACAATATATCGTTCACAATCCACCAATGGTACATATAACAATATATCATTCACAATCCACCAATGGTACATATACACATTCATAACAATATATCATTCACAAATATAGGCTAATTATCAACTACTCACACTTAGATTGCATTTCACAATAAATACAACATTTAAAATCTCAATTTTTCACTTTTCAACAGTGGTAACCGGTTAACGCTCGGTGAGTAACCGGTTACTGTAAAACAGATTTGACAGATTTTTAAGCAAGTAACCGGTTAACGCTCGGTGAGTAACCGGTTACTGTAAAACAGATTTGACAGATTTTTAAGCAAGTAATCGGTTAACGCTCGGTGAGTAACCGGTTACTATAAAACAGATTTGACAGATTTTTAAGCAAGTAACCGGTTAACGCTCGATGAGTAACCGGTTACTGTAAAACAACATGCAGAATTTTCTGCATTTTTCATCGTTGGAGGATTTCCGGACCTCCGATGTCGATTCCGTAAAAAGCTACATGTTCAGAAAATTATCACGCACACCATACCCTAAATATATAACGTTAATTGGCAGTTTTAACACAATCAATCACCACAATTCTAGAATAATCATCAAAACCTAATAATTCCAAAACCATGCAAATTAGGGATTTTAACCTAACATACATCTACCCATTGACTCAATCATACTAACCCATAATAATAAGGATTCCCCCCTTACCTCTTCAATTTTCTGGAAACCCTAGCTCCTCTCTTGTTCTTCCCCTCTTCTCCTTACTTTTCCTCTCCTCTTTCTCTATTGCCTTCAATGATCAAATGAATCCTAATTCTCACTCTCCTCCCTTTTATATACTAGTATTCTATTTGGGCTTAAGTCATTATACTTCTAATTTAATTAATAGGCCCAATAAGACCTAATATTTAAATATCTCTATTTAATTCCAATAAGTTAAACCAACTCAGTTAACACTCCAAATTAATTAATATAATTAATTATTATACTACCTAACAACCAATTAATTCATTACCACTCCATATAATTAAAATAAAACATAATAATAATAGTATAATAAATAAATACTAAAATTGGGTTGTTACACCATCCGTTGTCATGGTTGTTGTAGGCACTCTCAATGGCAACATGTCTATCAGAAATCAAACAGAGATTGGCTTGTGGAGCCACATGCGTTCTGAGATGTCGAAGAAAGAAACCCCATCCACCATCCGTTTCACCTTCAACAAGAGCAAAGGCAATGGGAAAGACATTTTTGTTGCCGTCTTGTGCAACCGCCATGAGCAAAGTACCCTTGTATTTTCCGTATAACCAAGTGCCATCAATTTGAATAATAGGTTTGCAGAATGCGAAACCTTTGATGCACGGGTCAAATGCCCAAAAGAGACGGTGAAAGATTCTATTACCTGTAGCACAGGTTCCGTCTGGCATCATCGCTGGCAATGTCTCCATAATTGCCACAGTTCTTGGGACATATGTTTTTAGTGCCCATAAAAACCGTGGCAATTCCTTGTATGAATCCTCCCAGTTGTCGAAAACTTGTTCAACAACCTTTGTCCTCGCAATCCAGGCTTTCTTGTAAGATGGAGTATAATTATATGTTGTTCTGATATGGGATATAATTATACTCACCTTCACTTATAGGTCTTTATTAACCAACGGCAGAATGTCTTGACATATCAACGTTGCACTTAGTTTACGGTGATCTTGTTCAACATTAGTTGCAATGCAACTGTGAGGTGGGTCTATTGAAGCGATCTCCCAAGAGTCGTTTATCTTCTTGTAAGACGCAGCCAAACGAAACTTACAAATCATGTTACGACATTCGATAACATACCTTCTAGAATCAGTGTGTTTCACTGTAAAATCAGCAGAGTTGTTCATGTGGAATTTTTTGATAGCCAGAACACATTCTTCTTTGGTACGAAACATGTCTCCCACCTTTAATTCGCCTTCTGATCTCGGATACGGATTATAGAAAACACTGTTGGATGTTTCATCGTCGTGCAGATCCATATTTGTCATATGTTGAGGCGGGTTGTAGACATGACTAGGAGGTATTGGTGGTGGTTGATCATCATCTTCATCGTCATTGTTCAGCATGTGATCAACCTGTATCTCGGTCTCCTCTTCTTCTTCATCAACAACGCCCACTTCTGCTTCTGCTTCTGGGTTGACGTCATCTGACCATTGTGGATCAAATTCACCAGATTCATCCTGACTGGTTAGTTGAGACTGTTGAGATGGTATACATGGTTGAAGAGTAATGTACAACTCAATACAGTTGCAGCCACACACTCCAAATGAATTGGCGCCCCCACTCATTCCTTGCACATGGGCGTTAATTCAAGTGGAGACACCTTGTTAAAGCATGCATTCAGACCTTGAAACTAAGCAATCAGACCTAGGTCTTGCATGCATGTCCCTATGGAGGCGCCAATTTGAATGGCGACCCCTCTTAAAGGTTGTACATGGTCTCCAATTCAAGTGGAGACACCATGCAAGCACAACTTTTCATACTCTCATCCGTTTACCTATAAATACATCCACTCCATCAACACTTCTTCCACACTATCACTCTCACTACTCCTTCTACAATACTTCTTCTACAATTTCATCTGCAACAACTTCTTGTAGTTTCATCTACACCAACCCCCCGACAAAATGTCTATCTTCACAATGGGGGAATCACATAGAGGAACGGTTGCAAACATCACAACATATGTAAGTTTTTTCTTTTGTTAACTTTTTATCTTTCATCTTCACCAACCCCCTTTTATTTTAACATACCAACTTAGTCAAGTTTTTTGTTCTTTCTTTTATAGGATGTATCAAGGTTTTGAACTCGGGTCCACGAATATGTCCATATGGACCCGATGATTCAACCTTATGTTGAAATCGCCGATTTTGGTCATATAAGCAAGATTTTGTCTTGGTCCGTAGATAACAAATTCATTCTAGCTTTATGCGAAAGATGGAGACCAGAGACACACACATTTTGGTTCCCAACCGGTGAGTGTACCGTGACGTTAAAAGACGTCTACATGCTTTTGGGACTATCCATTGAAGATAAGGTTGTTAATGGTAAAACCAACAATTGGGGATATGCTTGTCTAGCCTATCTTTATAGCTCCTTGTGCAAAAACTCACACAAAGACACATCTACATTTTCTGGATGTGTTGTTTTGCTGCAAGCATGAGGTTGGTCAAGACTACCGTCCCTAGCACCCGTCAACAACAACCCTTTCACATTTCCGTATGCGCAAAAGTAAGTTGTTTAAATTGCTGTATCTTTACTTACTTCTTTAAAGATTATTACCTCTAACTAATATTTTTTGACTTTTTCGTGTAAATGGTCTGCACGTGGTATGAGTTACAACAGATATCCAAGACATTGTATTACTCAGTATCGCAACCTGTTGGATCACCTTCGACCGACAGACGTAAGGAAAATAACTTAATTATTTCGTTATATTTTGTTAACTTCTTCTACCTTGACTATAATCCAATCTTCTTTTACATTTCAGTTTATTTGGCGTCCATACCTTAATTTGGATCATGACCATCAAGTCAACGCTGAAGACGCGGCCGTATGGACTGCATGCACACCGATAATACGGTTCACAACTGTGGAGATGCACAATAGTGATCGTGTGAAGCTGCAGTTCGGTATGCCCCAAAATATCCCAGATCCCCCAGCTAGCCTAGGAGAATGGCATCTGCGCGAAGTTAACGACCAATGGAACTTCAATCCATGGCAAAGCTTCGCAAGATCGGAGTGTCGCAAATGGAAGCACCGTCATGACCATGTGTTAACTGACGCAGTCATGCCAACTGAAGAAAAACCAAGTCGTACTTATATGGCTTGGTACAGATCGGTTGGTTTTCAATTCATCGCCGAGGATATGTACTTGTACGACCCACGCCAGATGACTTACACACCTGACACCTCAACATCAAACCCCCAACAACAGTGTCAGACCGGATACACACAACCCCTTATCCGTCAAACATTCCGTTCAACCAACACACAAACATACAACCAAAACATTCCATACACCCAACCCCAATACCAAGAGCATACCTCATACCACCAGCAACAAATTGACCATCAACCTGAGACTCAACATTGCTTCGCACCCACCCCACCACCCTAACAAAGTCGCCTAAGCCAGAACATCCAACGATCATTCAACACCAACTGCCCCTCCTCCTACCGTAGCCAAGAAGCCCAAACCTCACAAAACCAAAACATCCAACAACCCTATCTCTACCAAACACCCCAACAACCTTTCCAACCTTTCCTCGACGCATCATTCACACCCATGTCTCCCTTTAACTGTCCCCGTCGCCCATCAATGAGTCAACCACATCCCAACTTCTCTGGCATGGGTCATAAGATCAGCTACAGCGGTACACCACCGATGCATACTGAAGACTATGTCGACTTGTCTGACTACCTCAACAGACCTTCTCCTGTAGTTGGCAGTGACGCTCTTGGCCCCTCAGATGCTCAAACATCGGTACCGAATCATCAACGTGGGTTAGGGCCACGGGTTAGGGTAGCTAGAGGATGTGGGATCGGAGGTCGGTTAGGTGATCCCGGTCATCACCATTAGGTTTCTTTATGTAAACGAAAAATTTTATTAATATCAATTGTTCCTATATCAAATTTATCTATCACGTATACCATTTACCAAAAAAAATTGCATTTAGGAGGAGTCTCCAATTGAATTTGCGCCTCCTCTTAAACCCTACACAGGGGCGCCAATTGGATTAACTAGGGCAGCTGCATTCAATTTTTAAGAGGAGTCTCCAATTCAATTGGCGACTCCTCCTAAAAGTGGGGTAGTTTGAGATTTTTTTTGAAACCAGGGGTATTTTGGGAATTTCCTTGAAAAAGTGGATTATTTTCGTAAAAAATTCTCAAAAATATTATCCAACTTTCTTTTATTGTTTTTTTAAGTGTTTATAAATCATTGATTGTAGTATCAAAAATATTATCCAACTTTTTTTTGTTTTAAATATTATTAGTTATATTTCAGTCATGTTATTCTATGTTTTCTTATGGAGAAAAAGAAATATGCACTACAGTGTAAAATATTTTTACACCGTCAACTAATGAGACCCGTGTATCCCGTCACATCACACTTTTATTTTTAAAATATTGTTATGATTTGACAATATAAAATGTTTTGATTGGATGTCAGTGTAATATTTCTTTACAACAATGCACTATTTTTAATTTTTTTCTTATATTGATTGATATATCAAATGTGAATATAAGTCTCAAACAAATAAAAAAATGAATATTTTAAACACTTTATAAGAGAAGAGACTCGTTAATTAGATGTCTTTAAATTTTAGATTATATGTGATGTCTCTCGTTTGTGTAAGTGTTTTTAAAGATTAGTGTGATAATCCCTAAATCTCACATGAACTTAATAACAAAAAAAAATCATATTAAAAAAATCATATGAGAATGATGAACTTAACACAAAAACCACAAATTTTAAAAACAGATAAGTAATCTTAAAAACAAATAAGTCATTATTCGATTCGTATTTTCTATAGTCCATGTCTATTTATTTTAAAAAATGTCAAATGAAATAATTACAATTACAAATATATAGTCAAACGACCGTTACTCATCATAATCATAACGTGTGTATTTCCAAAAAATACACACAATAATATTTCTTTTTGCAATTAATTTTTAAATTCAAAAACTTGTTAATAATAAAATTTTACGAGTACCTAAATAATTGAAAAACTCTTATTAAAGAAATAGCCGTTACCACAAACGTTGCATTTTCTAAACATCAAATACAAATTATCTCATCAAAACGAGCTTATTTCTTTCTGCTGCTTCTTCATCTTTCTCCTTCCTCCCTCGATGGCTTCAATTGCAGATTCAGATGAAAACCCTAATCAACAAGAAGAATCAATAATTCCAGTTTTGACAGTTTTCAAGAACAAATCAATCATCAAGAACATTTGCATCGTTCTCAACAACAGCGACGGCGATCACATCATTCTCATCGGTCGTCACCCTACCTGCAACATTGTTCTCACTCACCCTAGCATCAGCCGCTTCCACCTTCAGATTCGATTCACTCCCTCTTCTCGATCCATTTCCCTTCTAGACGTATCTTCCGGTATTTCTAATCTTCGCTTCTTTTTTTTTCATTTTCTTTCATTACTTTATTGTTTCTTGGAGTCTTAATGGTTTTTTATTGTTTGTGGTGACAGTGCACGGAACGTGGGTGAGTGGTAGAAAGCTCGAGCGTGGTGTGAGCGTTGAATTGAAGGGAGGTGATAGCTTTCGACTTGGGGTTTCCAGTAGGATTTACCTTCTTCGCTTTGTCTCCCAATTCGATGCAAATGCATTGAAGGTACCATTCTTATTTCAATTTTATGTTCATTTTGATGTATTACACTGTTTCTTTTATTTTCTATTTTACATTTTTGTTTCTTTTAATTGTTCATTTTGACTCTCTTTTTTCTTTTCTGCTCAATTCTGAGTGTAATTGGAATTTTGTGAGTTACTTGGGATAGGAGGATGATGAACTTTCCATCTTGATTGTTCATTTTTAATCTCTTTTTTTAATCAGTTTTGGGTTCAATTGGAATTTTGTGAGTTACACTTACTTAGGAGGTTTTAAAAAATGGTTGCGTGTGAATTAACCACAATTTGTTCTATAACTTCAAAATTGTGAATATCAGTATTGGTTGTTCGCGGGACTATTTTTTAGAACTTTTAGGATGATGAACTTAGGCTGATGATTTTTTTATTTGAAATAGATTTTAATTTTAGGAGGTGAATGTTTGGTTATTTATTCTGTGTTTGTGTTTGATTGTTAAGAAATGTTTAATGTATCTTTGATTGGTTTTTTCTTTTTATCGTTTGGCTTTTGGCATGCAGAACATTGGTTCTTTATATTGTGATGATGATGAAATTAAAAGCCAATTTAACGAAGAAACATTTGATGATGAGAATGACTCTTTTGGGACTGAAACATCATGTTGTGAAAATGAACTGGGTGAATCTCAAATCTGTTATCTATCTCCACCTTATGTACAATCGGTGGATGAAGCACAAAGAACACCAATAGTAGAAGCTTGTCCCGAAGTAGAGGTGATGGGAGAGACTAATTTGCTTTGCACATTGAAGGAATGTTTTAAACACACCTTATGTAAACCAGTTATGGGAGCAGACAAATTGCACCAACAATCTTCTGCAGCAAAGAAGTGGATTGATCCTGAAGCATCCCTTAATGAAAAAGGTGGCGCTGCAGTGGATGAGATACCTAAGGAATCTGATTTTGATGGTGCATTCAAAGATAGTGACAAGATTGAAGATATTTTAACTACAGTAGCAAATGTCTTCAATTCTGAGGTCATGCCTGATTCTGAATCTCACCAAACCAATACTGATGAGGAGGCTTCTGGGGAATCACTCTCTGATGGGGAAGGGTGCTCTCTGGATGAAATAGTTAAAAATATGGACCCTTCATCATCTAATGAAAATGGTCTGGCTGCTGTGAACGTAAAACCTAGAGAGCACAAATTAGAATTCTTCTTTGAAGAAAATGCCAGGCTTGACAATATTTTAACTAGTGTAGCAAGTCTTTTCATGTCTGAAAACAAGTCTTCACGAGTTGAGGAAGCAAATCCTGTAGCTAATTTTCAACAAAACAAGATTGTTGAAGAAGTTAATGTTGATTCGCTATCTGATGGAGAAGAGGAAAATAAATGTGACAAAGAGTTGCAGGCATACCAGAATTTTAAACCTAATGATGAAGGTAAGTCACTGGATGAAACAGTTGAAGATACCATGAAATCCTTTCAAACAGAGTCATTTAATCCTTCAGTAGCTCAGGAGGCTGATTTAGATATTACCGACAAGGAGAATGGAACCCCGCAATCTCTCGTTGCTGTGGCTGGATGCTTTGATTTGGACTATGAAAGCTGTGTAGAAGACTCAGCAGAGAGAAGTTCAACCTTTACTTGTGATAAGGCTGTGACTGAGCCTCAGAGTCAAACCAGGAAGAGTAGATTATTGAACACACCTATTGTTGACACTAAATTTGTAATGAGTAACTTGAAGGATATCAGTGTCATACGGAAACCTATGCAAAAGGATCTTTTCTCTGTCTCGGATGAAGAAGAAATGTTCACTCCAAGTAAGGAAAACCTAGAAGATAGTAAAAATTCCAAGTCACAGACGTCAAAGAATTTGTTGAAGGCTAGTTTTAGTCACAACTTCTATTCCGCGGAACGAAGTACAAGTTCCTTTTCAAACAAAGAAAACCTGACTCCAATAGAATCCCAACAATGGCAGTCTGAGAGAAAGCCTCTTGAGTGTCATGATAGTGCGGGGTTAAGAAAAAAGAGAGTGGAGCGGACACCCTTACAGTCGTTAATGAATTCTGGAGACAATCACAATTCGGCAAACTCCAGTCCTTTTTATAGTCCTTTTGCTGCAAAAGAGAACCTGACTCCAAGGGGAGCCCAACTATGGCAGTCAGAGAGAAAGCCTCTGGAGTGTCATAATACTGCAGGGTTAAGAAGAAAGAGAGTGGAGCGAACACCCTTACAGTTGCTAATGAATTCTGGAGATAATCACAATTCGGCAAACTCCAGTCCTTTTTATAGTCCTTTTGCTGAAAAAGAGAACTTGACTCCAAGGGGAGCCCAACAATGGCAGTCAGAGAGAAAGCCTCTGGAGTGTCATACTGCAGAGTTAAGAAAAAAGAGAGTGGAGCGAACACCCTTAAAGTCATTAATGAGTTCTGGAGGCAATCACAATTCGGCAAACTCAAGTCCTTTTTCTGCTGCAAAAGAGACACTAATGAGTTCTGGAGGCAATCACAATTCGGCAAACTCAAGTCTGTTTTCTGCTGCAAAAGAGACACTAATGAGTTCTGGAGGCTATCACAATTCGGAAAACACAAGTCCTTTTTCTGCTGCAGAAGAGACACTAACGAGTTCTGGAGGTAATCACATTTTGGCAAACTCAAGTCCTTTTTCTGCTGCAAAAGAGACACTAATGAGTTCTGGAGGCAATCCCAATTCGGCAAACTCAAGTCCTTTTTATAGTCCTTTTTCTGCTGCAAAAGCGATACCCTTGCAGTCACTAGGGAGTTCTGGAGGCAATTGCAATTTGGCAAACTCAAGTCCTTTTAATAATCCATTTTCTGCTGCAAAATCCATTCTTGGCGTCACTGCTAGAACCAGTAATTCGAGACATATTTCAGACAAGCACACTGAACCTTCTGTAAGGCCTATCATATATAATATCATTCTGATTGTGAATATCAATAGTTTATTTTTATATATGCATATTGCTTACATTCTGTTTCTTTTGCAGCCTATTAGTGAAGAACGAAAGAGAAGCTGGGATATGGTTGTAGACACTGCTTCTCTTCTGAATGAGGAGTCAAGAAAGGCTCTGCAGCTTCTACAGGGTCTCAAGGGGACTCGCTTAATGATCCCAGAATCAGGTATTAATAAGTATCATGTTTCATGTAACTTTGTTTGAATTGTTGATGTTTTTGAAGTGGTTCTCAATGACACATTGTTTTATCAGTCATAACAGAATTGGGCAGCATGAAGCAACGGATTGGAGTTTTTAGAAGGATTCCAGAGGAGGCTACTTTGGCCTTGGAATGGATTGAAGAATGCATAGGAAAGACAAAGTGGTGGATTCATATTCTTGACTGTGCTTTTCCTATTGTTGAAGATCAGATCCTTGACTGTGCTCTTCAATATAGAAGAAAAGATAATGCTGGACAACTTGTCCTTCTTAGTGATGATATCAACTTGAAAATCAAATCCATGGTGAAGGTATTTCTTCATAACCATGGCAAACCTTGCCAAGGCTGTTTTTTAGGCTTCAAAGTACCCAAGTTGGTATTCATCTTTTAGACAACTATTTTTCTTTCTATTTAACTTGTTTTAAAAAAAAAACTGCTGCAGGGATTGCTATGTGAGACAGTGGAGCAATTTCGTCGAAGTTTAGTGAACCCTTTCTCTGAGAGGTTTATGTGGCCTAACAGCTCTCCTAGAGGACTGACTTGGTCTTGCCAAGATGATGTGATTTTAAGGGAGAAATATTGCTGTTTCCCATTAAAGGCTGGTTTGAAGCTCTTTGTCATTTAAAAGTTTGTTTACTAGCAAGTAACGTCTTGGTTTGAAGCTCTTTGTCATTTAAAAGTTTGTTTACTAGCAAGTAACGTCTTAGTTTTCATTTTTTTAGTTACTATCAAAACTTGAATCTTTCAAGTTACAATTGACTGCTCACTAATTTGCTGGTTTCCTTGCCACTTAAAAATTTGCTTACTAGCAAATAATGTCTTAATTTTCATGAGTTACTCTCAAACTTGAATCTTTCAAGTTACAAACTTCAATGTTTTATTTTTTATGTTCAATGAAAATGATGTGTTGTTACATTTGCACATTCAATAAGAATGGTGATAGCCTACTACAATCAATATATTTTGCTACTTTTTGAAATAATTTAAAGAAAAATACAATCAGTAGCATGAACAATGACAATCCAACTTAGAGTTTTGGTATTTTTGTGGCTTTCTCTATCTTTCTCTAAACTTTATTCTCTCTCATCTAAATATTCATTTTAATTATTCATTTGTCCTCTAAAAACTAAGAAGGTATCCAAATAGTAAAGGTAATCTCGCTCAATGAATCAATAGACTTACCTGGGCTAAATCTTTTTGGTTATTAAGAAAAGCAGTTGGTAATTTCTTTTCCCACTCTTATATGTTCTCCTCGAATTTAGGTAAAAAGATAAAAATGTTTTTAAATTTTAAAGATTAGTCTCTGAATGTATGGTTTTCTCACTTTTTCAAAATTTAATTCAGAGGTGTATCTTTCTTTATATTTGTTTTAGGGCTAAATCGTTTTGGTTATCAAGAAAAGCATTTGGCAATTTCTTTTCCCACTATTATATGTTCTCCTAGACTCTTGGAAAAAAGGCAAAAATGTCTCCAAATTTCGGAGATGCATCTCCGAACGCACTGTTTCCTCATTTTTCCAAAATTTAATTCAGAGTGCATCTTCGTATTTGTTTTAGGCTTTGTTAGTAGATGCATCTCTGAAATAACCATTAATTTCAAATTCAAGGGGAAATACATCTGGTCCATTTTTCAAGCTTCTTTAAGGATAAACACTACTTCTACTTCAAGCATTCCAATCCCAACTAACTCCACTCATTCATCCTCAATACTTTTTTGAGTAAGTTTCTCATTTAACTTATTTTGAATGATGTTGTACGGTCGTTCCGTATGTATATTGACTGGACTCAGCACGATGACATTGACCTGACACCATACAACACTCACCAGGACACTGTTCCCTTCGACCTCGTTTCATTTTACTCTGGATAGTTGGCATGTGGGGCGAATCTGGTATGCATCTATCTGTCAGACCGATGCATGCGTCTGTTTGGATATGTGCAGATCATTCTGAGATGCCCCTTTGTGTATGATCCTAATAACATAGTTTGCAAACATCTTGATGACATATTGGCGGACTATGAGAGTCATTGGGTATTAGAGGAGTATCGGAGTATGTCAACCACAAGTTAGTGGTCTTATATGGACGGTTACATGACTTGGTCCTATAGTGTGTCACACCCTATAATGACACGGAATGCTCCTAGACGTCCACCAAAGCCTACTCATGAGGAGATCCTAGAGAATGAGCATGCCAGAGATGACCATGCGATTGACGTGTTGTCGATCTGTCAGAATATTATGCGGATTATGCGTATGAGGGCATAGAGTATGGATTGTTTGAGAGAAGTGACGATGATGCAGTTTCCCTAGCACGTTCCATTCTTACCGAGGCACAAAATGCCTTGGGTTACCGACAACAAAGGGGTAGTCAGGGGTTAGGATTAGGTATACATAGTAGATTAAGTTTTTATTTGTATTTTGGGTTATTTTTGTTTTTTTTTACCATACTTTGAGAACAATTTTTATAATATGATTGAATATTTTTTTAATTAATGCATTACCTTGTTCTACAATATTTGTGTCTATTAATGTTTGAATCAAATAATGAATATCTTATTCTAATTAAAATGACTTTAGATTCATGAAAAATATAAACTTAGGACAATGTGTATGCCAAGAAACATGCAGAGAAGATTTTGGAGATGCTTATGCGAATTCACCCCATAAATCTTTGCAGATGCATCTCCGAACTAAATTTTAGAAAAATGGGATTTGGTGCATTCAGATATGCATCTCCGAAAAAAACTGAGGGTAATTTTGTGTTTTCAGAGGTTCCATCCACACCATAAAGGTGGGAAAAGAAATTGCTAATTTTTTAAGGCAATTTCTTTTCCCACCCCTATGGTGTGGGTCACACCTCTGAAAACCCAAAAATTCCCTCAAGTTTTTTCAGAGATGCATCTCTAAACTCACCAAAGACCATTTTTGTCAAAATTTAGTCCGGAGATGCATCTGTGAAGATTTCTGTTGTTAATTTGCAGACACGTCTCCGAAAATACTCCTGAGTCCATTTAAACAACGCTTTCATTAAGATGGCTTATCAATTAACCATTCAGTAAAAAATTTGGAGATGCATCTCCGAAAATCTCAAGCGGGAAATTGAATATATGACCACCTTGCACGATCATCTCTTTCACACACCATACCTCCTTTATAACCCAAAACCCTTAAAAATATCATTTTCAATCAACATTTTGAATCCAAATCATCATTCTTGTGTTTTATCACATCAAAGGGAGCAAAAGAAGCTACAATTTAAGGTAAATTTCATTCATTTCATACCTTATTGCTTGATTTAATTTTTTTGTTGAGCTGAAAAAGTGAATGTTACATTCAAAGATGCATATCTGAATTCACATGCTATCTGTTTCGGAGATACAACTCCGAAGTTGTCTGTTACTGTGAATTTTTGTAACCATTTTTCTGTTTTAGTTTGTATTAGATATGGTTCACCCGGATATGTTTCTCAAAGTTGTTGTAAGTAATAATGTAAAATGAAATGAGGTAAATGACGAGGTTAAATCGGGTGCTAGACTGGTTGATGTTGAGTTAGATGTTGGTCAGCAAATTAGAAACGAGCAACTATTTACTACTCGTGAACATATGCTTGAATGGGTCCACATGGAGGCCAGGAAATTGGGGTTTGGTATTGTAATCAGAAGGTCAGATAGTGGTTCTAATAGAAGGCAATCATTTCTGACTGTGAGATACGAGAGAAGTGGCATGTATGTTCCATGGGCTCGGAAGTTAAAATGTGATGACACCGAATCGAGGAAATGTGAGTGTCCGTTTAAATTGTGCAGATACCATAAGGTGGATGATATATGGAAATTAAATGTGACTTCTGTTCTACATAATCATGCCTTGAAAAACGAGTTAGTATGTCATCCCATTGTATGTCGCTTTACTGGAGGAGAAAGAATTTTTTTTGGACATGTCTTTAATTAGGGTGGCGTCGAAAAACATACTTGCAGATTTGAAACGGAAAAAACCTAAGTGTTTCAAATACCAAGTAGGTATACATTGTGTGTTATCAAAACAACATGGTGATAAGAGGTCCAAGAACGGAAATGCAACAAATTTTGAAGCTTTTGGATGATAACCACTATGTTTCAAGGTACATAGTTTGTGAGGTAAAGTCATTATTCGTGACATATCCTGGACTCATCTCGAAAGTATCAAGTTGTTTAACGCATTTCCCACTGTCCTCATAATTGATTCAACGTATAGACCAACAAGTATAGGCTTCCTCTTCTGGAAATTATTGGTGTTACTTCTACGGATAAGACTTTTTCAGTGGGATTTGCATTTTTGGAATACGAAAAAGAGGTCAATGTTACATGGTCCTTGGAAATGTTCAAGACTTTGGTGAAGGGCCAAGAAAACTTGTTGAATGTAATTGTCACCGATCGAGACACCACATTAATGAATTCAGTTTCAAATATGTTTCCTACATCCTACGCATTACTTTGTTGATATCACATAACAAAAAATGTGAGAAGTCGACTCAAACCGGCGGTAGGGGCCAAAAAAATCAAGGGTGAAGACGAAAAAATGGCCAAACCTAGTGTGGTGTTGGAAAAGATAATGGATGCATGAAATGGTATATTAAATTTATCCACATGAGACTTGTATGATGCATCTGTAATGCATTTTAAGAGTGTGTGTGTGTGTGTGTGTGTGTGGTGTGTGTGTGTGTGTGTGTGTGTGTGTCAGATATCCATATTTCTTGAAATATATTAAGAGTAATATTCTAGACCAAGTCAAGGAGAAGATTGTTTGTACCTGGACTAACCAAATTAGACACATCGCCAATACAACAACTAACAAAGTTGAATCTGCTAACTCAACACTGAAGAAATGGTTGGGTGATAGTAAGGGTTATTTTTGTAGAGAGTGGGATGTCGTGAACCAAACTCTCCAAAACCAACATAATGAAATACAAAAAGCCTTTTGGTCGGAGCATTACAGTGTTAGAACACATATTCGAAGAAAACACTCTCTATTTAAAGTTGGTTGGTAACGTATCTCAGGCGGGATTGAATTTCATTTTTCACGAAGTGAGGCGAGCAGAGCAGACAAGTTTGGATAGTTAGAAGTGTGGATATACACTTAGGAAGACTTATGGTATTCCATGTGCTTGTATCATTTCAAAAAACATGAAGCTTGATGCCCCGATACGTATGGATGAAGTGTGCAAACATTGGAAAAGGCTTCAGTTTGATGATGATGGTGTGGTGAAGGATGATAAAACAGGTATAACTATCATGACCGAGTGGGAAATAATCTGAGCTATATTTTCTAAAGCTGATGAAAACATGAAATTTCATATCAAATAGCAGCTTAGGAAGATTTCCTATCCTGAAACCATAGATTTCAAACCTTATTCGGAACCGATTAAAACCACGGAAGCCCCTAAAAAGGTCAAAATGACACAAGTGACAATACAACGAAGTGGTCTCCTTCGTACTTTGAACATGTTGATTCATATTTCCCAGATTCTCCAACACCGAAATCTCAAAAAAGTGTCTACATGGATGCTCGCATTAGCAAACCACATCTTTCACCGTCGAAACCAAAAACCATCTTCATCAAAGAAATGTCGATTTTCATACACAAACATATTGAGTGGATTTTAAATGTTAAGGGTGATGGCAATTACGGTTATAGGGTCATATCAGGATTGCTCGGTAGAGGAGAGGAGAATCATTTTCTTGTTCACCAACAAATTTTGAAAAAGTTGACGTCGCATAGAGAATTCTACACATTTATGGGGAAAAAAAGAACATTTTAATGTAATTCACTATGCTCTTATTTCTTGTGTTAGTGGTCCTGTATCAGAGTCAAAATGGATGTGCTTCCCTGAAATGGGTCATCTTATAGAAAATGAATATAACAGAGTGTGTATCTATCTAACAAGATATGGTTTCTCATAGACAGTTTTCCCGCTTCAAAGTGGCCCACCTAAAAATCCTTTGGGAACATCATATGTATTGGGTGGCTTTTAAAATATCTACATTTTGTTGAGTTTTATTTTAAACTGGGGTATCCTATACAAAGCACATCATTGGAGTTGATGACGCATTCTATAAAAGAGGCGAAAACTTGGCCGGATCACTTTCTGGAAAGGATGGAAGAGTTCACTAAATTGAGCAAGCTTGAAAGAGGTTCAAATAAGGAAAAATTGAAGGAGGAACCAATAGTAGATTTATGTGGTGGCACATCTTTTGAGGCATTTTAGATTGCAATCGATATACTTTTTGAATGTATTATCGTAAACGATGTAATCTTGATATGATTTAATACATAAGTAATATATATTCAACAATAATGCTATTATGTCAATTGTTTCAGTTCACAAATTTTATGGTTTGCATTTTTTGGTTTTAGCATACACAGCTTCTGGTTTGAATCTAGTTTAGGGTAAATTCTGGATATGCATATCGAATAAACCTCATACATATTTTAAAAAACCATCATGAAACTTTTCGGATATGCATATTCATAAACACCCTTTTTCGTAAAAAAATCAGGATTTAACCGAAGATGCATCTCTTAAAAGTGACTTGATGCCATGATAAGGTTTCTAAGGTCCAAAGTGACCCAATACTTGTATAACTAGGGTATATCTCAACCCATGTTTTCTACACACAACAACTAGAGAATGAATGCATATCCCCATCTTGACAACAAAGGGAAGATATAGTTCACCAACTTTGAAATGAAGACAGGTGAAGATTTACAGGTCATGTAGAGTACATTTTACCGTTACACATCAAAAGGTCTGATTGAAGTGGATGCGAATATTGAAAGATTCGTCGATGATATTATTAATATATTGCAATGTTTTGAACTACTCGTGCATAACGATATCTAATGTTAAATTTATGTTAACAACTATTTATGTAATGTTGAGTGTTTTAATTTAATTTCAAGTTGATTTTGTTTCTAGATCTTGCTCATATTGTCTCTATTTCTTTTTTGAATATGGGTTACTTTCAAATATGCATCTCCGAAATATATCAAGAAACATTCAGAGATGCAACTCCAAACAAAAATAATGTAAAATTGGGGTGTCTCGCTCATTGGCGTTCAATTCTATGGGAGATGGATGCGTCCGAAGATGCGTCTCCAAAAATTTGGGACATTTTTTACTTTTCGCCAAGGGTGGGAAGAGAAATTGCCTCTTTTGAATTCGGTATTATTAGGAGAATTCAGTGCATATGAAAAACCATTACTTTGTATTGTATGATAGTATAGCTTGTATTATATGATGGAAAATTTTGTAGGAACCATGCACATGCTTAGAAGGAGTGTGCATGGTGACATGATCATCACTCTCACAGTTCTATATTCATGCATTCATGCACCCATGCACTTGACACTATATATAAATAAGTGAAATGTATCGTGTAGATTAAGTCATTCAAGCAATATGTTAAATAAAATTCACAAAACTTATTAGGTACCAAAGACAATAATTATACTACTCCAACTGGAATTTTTTTTTTGATGTTCTATTTGGTTAAAAAATAGTTATAGTTAACCTTTAAAACATTTTATATACATATTGTATAATTAAACATAATATTAAATCTA
This sequence comes from Lathyrus oleraceus, assembly GCF_024323335.1. Classification (NCBI taxonomy): domain Eukaryota; kingdom Viridiplantae; phylum Streptophyta; class Magnoliopsida; order Fabales; family Fabaceae; genus Lathyrus; species Lathyrus oleraceus. The sequence goes on from NC_066584.1 coordinate 409,954,240, forward strand.
TTTTGAGATATTGGATTGAACTTTAGTACGGTTGAAGGGTAGCTTCTTGGTTCGACAATCCGACAAGATCATTAGCATGTCGTCGAAGTCCATTTACATGTTGTAGTTGAAGTATGCTAGGACTGTTAGCATGTCGAATTGGGCTTGTTTGTTATGCCCAATTGTTTAAATTGACTTGCTCTCTAAGTTAGCTTGTTTAATGGGTTTGTGTGTAAAAGCCCATTAATTTAGTGTGTTAGTTTTCTTATAAATAGCATACTAGTCTCTCATCATTGTATAACGTATATCCTAATTAGGCTGAGAGATGTTATTTGTTATTATGTAACATTTGTAGTCGTGTTTCAAAGAGAAACTAAAGAATATCAGTTTATAATCAACTTGTTGTGTTCTTCTTGCTTCCCTTTTTTCTACCCTTGTGGGTTTCTTACCGATCAATAAGCCGATTATACTTTGTTAATCCGGTATCATTTTCATAAAAAATTGGTGCAGTGAGCATGGAGAAGATGCCGTAAACAAAGTATGAGATTGAAAAGTTCATCGGAGTGAACGGTTTCGGTCTGTGGCGCTTGAAGATGAAAGCCATATTGGTTCAACAAGGTTGTTTAGAAGCGTTGAAGGGAGCCGAATCCATGGACATTGTGTTAACAGACAAAGAAAAAATGACTATGGTAGATAAAGCCCACAACACCATCTTATTGAGCCTTGGTGATAAGGTTCTTCGACGAGTTTCGAAGGAGACGACGGTGTTGGGGTTATGGGTGAATCTCGAAAATTTGTACATGATGAAATCGTTGGTTAATCGCCTCTACCTGAAGCAAGCTTTGTATTCATTCAAGATGAGTAACGACAAAGTTCTGGCTGAGCAGTTGGATATGTTCCACAAGTTGATTCTTGATCTTGAAAATATCGATGTCAAGATCGAGGATGAAGATCAAGCAATGTTGTTGTTATGTGTTTTACCCATATTACATGCTCAATTCAAAGAAAATATCTTGTATGGAAGAGAATCTCTGACCTTTGAAGAAGTACAATCAGCCTTGTATTTTAAGGATTTGAATGAACAAAATGAGCATAAGCCATCTTCGACTAGTGAAGGCTTGTCGGTTAAGGAAAAATTCACAAAGAGAGACAAAAAGTTCGACAAATGGAAGGGTAAATGTCAGCAGAAGTCTTATAGTGGTGATGCATCTGGTATTCGATGTTATCAATGTAACAAAGGGGTCATACAATAAAAGTGTGCCCTGAACTCCTGAAAGATCATGGAGGTAAGGATAATGGAAACACAACCATTGTTCAAGATGATTTTGAATCATCTGATGTTCTTCTAGTTTCAAGTGGCGACTCAAGTAAAGAGTGGATTATGGATTCAGGTTGCACTTGGCACATGACTCCAAACAACGACTTGTTTGAGGAACTATATGATCAAGATGGTGGATCTGTATGGCTTTGAAACAATAAAGATTGGATTTCAGGTGTTGGATTTGTGAGATTCAAGCTCCATCATGGGTGAATAAGGTTGTTGATTGAAGTCAGGTATGTACCTGATTTAAAGAGAAATTTGATTTCTCTTGGTGAATTCAACAAAAAAGGATATGTTTTCCAAGGAGAGAAAAGTATTCTAAAAGTCATGAAGGGGTCGAAGGAAGTCTTAAGAGGCGTGAAGAAACAAGGCTTGTATACCCTTGAGGATGAAGTTGTTAGTGGTTCTACATATGTTGCATCCACGAAACCTTTGTCGAAGATAAAAAAAAATTGGCACAAGAGATTGGGCCATGTCAGTGAAAGGGATCTGGTCGAATTAGGGAAAAATCTACTTAGTGGAGACAAAGTCGAAAAGCTGAAGTTTTGTCAACCCTGTGTACTTGGAAAATCTTGCAGAGTAAAGTTCAATAAAGGCAAACAAAGAACACATGGATCCCTTAATTACATCCATGTTGATCTTTGGGGGTCTGCAAGGTGTCCATCACATTCAGGGGCAAGGTATTTTATATCCATAGTTGATGATTATTCTAGAAATTTATGGGTATTCATCTAGAAAACTAAGGATGAGACTTTTGAGAACTTCAAAAGTTGGAAGACTCTGGTCGAAAATCATACTAGCATAAAGGTCAAGAGGTTGAGAACCGACTATGGCCTTGAATTTTGCAATGAGGCATTCTACAGTTTTTGTGCAGCCTCTGGTATTACGAGGCACAAAAGTAATGTAGGTAATCCCTCGCAAAATGGTTTGGCTTAAAGGTTTAATCAAACCATTTTGGAAAGAGTTAGATGCATGTTGACTAGTGTTAGGTTAAAGAAGGTGTTTTAGGAAGAGGTTGTTTCGAAACCAACATATATGACAAACAGATGTCTTTCTACTATGTTAAATATGAAAACACCTGAAGAAGTTTGGTCAGGACACCCACCAGATCTCGACAAACTTAGAGTATTTTGCTGCATAGCATATGCTCATATAAGAAAGACAAGGTCGAACCTAGAGCTCTAAGATGCATGTTCATGGGATACCCTTAAGGAGTCAAAGCTTATAGGCTATGGTGCCTAGATCCATGTCACATGAGGTGTATCACTAGTCGATATGTAGTTTTCAATGAAGTTGAGATGACTTTCAAGAAAACTGATGATGTTAGTCGAAGTGAACAGATATTTGAAGAAGAGTTGGAACATGAAGAGATTCCTATTGAGGTGGATCATGTTGATGTTGAATTGTGTATCCCAGATCAAGTCGAATAAGAAGCACAAGATGCTGAAGATATTAAGGAAGTTGAGGAAACTATTGATGACTACATGTTGGCAAGAGATAGGCAGAGAAGAGTCATCAAGCCACCTCAAAGACTTGGGTATGGAGATATCATAGCTTATGCCTTAATCTTTGCAAGTGAGGTTCTAGATGAAGAACCTAGATACTATAAGGAAGTTATAAGGAGTCAAAATAAGACTGAATGGCTGAAGGCCATGGATGAAGAGATGAAGTCTCTTCATGATAACCACACTTGGGAACTGATCAAGAAAACTGGTGCATCCAATTTAGTAAGATGTAAATGGATTCTAAGGTACATAAATTGGTCTCTGAACAGAGTCCTGATTTATGGTGGAGCATATGGTGAGAATAGTAAAGCAGAAATCGAAGGGTATGTCGACTTTGATTATACAGGTTATATGGATTCCAGAAAACCTATTTCTGGATATATGTTTACTATGTTTGGCACATAAATCAGTTGGAAAGTAACACTTTATAAGGTTGTCTCCTTATCAACCACTGAAGCGGAATATATCGCCCTCAATTAAGCTGTGAAAGAAACATTGTGGCTTAAAGGTTTTGCTAAGGAGCTGAAGCTTCAAGGTTGAGTTATCACTATTAAATCTGATAGTTAAAGTGCTATACACTTGTCAAAGAATTCATCCTATCATGAGTGAACCAAGCACATCGATGTGAGGTTGGATTTCTCATAGGGGTAATCAAGCATGGAGAAGTCTAAGTGCCTAAGGTTTCGACATATCATGATGTTGCTGATATGATCACCAGGAGATTACCAAGTTATAAGTTTTTCCACTGTATGCAGTTGATAAAGCTGCATGAAGAAAGCCAGTTTGTTCCCTTAATGTTATAGAGCTTGTTCCAAGGTGGATATTTGTGAGATATTGGATCAAACTCTAGTACAGTCGAAGGGTAGCTTATTAGTTCGACAATACGACAAGATCATTAGCATGTCGCCGAAGTCTATTTATATGTTGTAGTTGAAGTATGCTAGGATTGTTAGCATATCAAATTAGGCATATTTGTTATGCCCAATTGTTTAAATTGGCTTGTTCTCTAAGTTAGCTTGTGTAATGAGCATGTGTGTAAAATCCCATTAGTTTAGTGTGTTAGTTTTCTTATAAATAACATACTAGTATCTCATCATTGTATAATGAAAATCCTAATTAGGGTGAGAGAGGTTATTTTCTATTATGTAACACTTGTAATATTGTTTCATAGAGAAAGTAAAGAAGAGCGGTTTATAACCTACTTGTTGTGTTCTTCTTGCTTCCTTTTTTTACCCTTGTGGGTTTCTTGCCGGTCAAGAAACGGATTATGCTTTGTTATTCCGGTATTGTTTTCACAACATATATTCAACGCGTATATTAAAATTTTGGCGGTAGACCACAAATGGAAAAATATGAGTGAATAAAGATAGAGAGTAAAAGTGGAATCGACAGAGGAAGTGAATGGAGGAATGTGGAATGGAAACGGTAGAGGAAGAGAATGGAAGAAAGAGCAAGATATTCATTTTTTAAATATAAAACTTGAGTTTTTCTACGTGTGCATTTAAAACATATTTATTTTGTATTTGAATCATCTTTCAATTGTTAATACCATATATAAGAGTGGTTATGACAAAAAGTACTATAATTTTATCATGACTTATTGATTGCTTGGTAAACGAATGTGAATTGCGTGAATATGTGAAAATTTATTTGTGCTCGTTAACATTAATAATTAGTTGTGTTTCGCTAAGGAACCAAAAATGTTTGGTAAAATGATGGAATAAAGTCTTGATGCGATGAAGTGGATCTCCAATGCGACGGTGCAGGGGTGGATCTGCAAGGTTATCAATCCAACACCTAAGTTAGTAAGATAATAAAGAGTAGAATGAGTTATGAATTAGAGAGAGAATGCCTTAAATCTCACATGTGATGCGTTATATATGAATGGAAGTTATGGACGTTCCCTACCATTTCAGCATGGAATGTGGGAGACTGTCTAATGACATCTAACAATCAGTAGCCCCCAGTGTTAAGCCTTATAGTAGAGTTGTAATGTACATTCGGTTCCTTAGAGAAGTGGACAAGACTGGTGATTGGGCTTCCTCCTTTTGGGCTAGTGGTCATCCTATAACAGCTTCTTCCAAGGCTTGTCATGGCACAACAATCGAAAGTCTTTAAGAAAATTAAGTCGGGCTTATTATGTAGGGTCCATCGCTTAAATAAGTGGAAAATATTTGAGAGTCCCATGAAATACCTCTGGAACAAGCGCATTAAATGGAAATCTCATAATTGAAATGTTCGCATGATCGCTTTACGCATTTCCCTGGTTCCTTAGAATAGGGTGCAGTGCTTCCATGTATGGTGGTCAAGTGTACTCGAGTGTTGTTATTGTATTGAGGTAAATTTGACAGTTGCTTTTCAGCTACTCATTTTCTTTTATTGGGACCATCGATTTATATGCTTTGCTCGAATATATAAAAGTTACTTCACCTTCCTAGCCAAGTTTCCACTTTTTGCGTAAATTGTCAGACTTTTCTTCTTCTACAAACCCCGATTGCTTTCCCTTGAGCTCCGGTGACCTTTCTTCTACTTATCTTTCTGTTTATTTATGGGTCATGCATTTACTTGATTCATTGCATTCCCATAATTGTTCTTTCCTTTAATTGTTTTCTCAAGCTTCAACTTTTCTATATATCATTTCTCTCCTTAGTTTACCGCTTATTATTTTTCCCTTCCTTGCTTTAGTCATGGCTAATGTGGGAGAAAACCTTTAAAATGTCTTAAAAATATCTGGTGATGTGAGTGATGGTGCATCTCACACTGAAATAATAAACCTAAAAATGCCAAACATCACACCTTTTGCACTTAATTAACCCATTGTAAACCTTATTATTCTTAGTGATGGGTATGACTATAGTGGGGGTTCTATCAAACATGGCAGTGATCCCTTGAGTTCCCATCCTAGTGGAAATACAAATAGTTTTATAGGCCCCGTCATCAGGGAAACTGGCGCTAGCTCTTCTTCTCTTGATCATGTTGAGGTCCAATGGGATGAACCAGGAACTCCTCTCTTTATTAATTTGTTTAGATTTTTAAATGGTCGAGATCCTAGTTATGAAGGTTAGAGATCACCTCAATTTTTGGAACCCTTCCCTGATTCATGACAAGCATTATATTTTTCATGATTAGAAAGGAGCGTCAAGGTCTCGTCATGCCTGTTGATGTAACTCATCACCATTGGGTGTAGAGGATTCATTAGGAACAATTTCCTTCTTCAAAAACACTCAGAAACTAGAAGATGCCTACAGAGATGTGGGGCCATCCTCTAATTAGTCTATTTCCCATTATGGTACTAACAAAAGGATATGTAGCTCTTCTGAATGGTTCTTTATATCTTTATATGAATTCCTTTTTCCAAGATGAGATTCAATTATCCCTTCAACACATTCAAGGAGGGGTGTTGAACCACTTGAGAATTGCCCCATCTCAATTACACCTGGTGGTTTGGGGAATTGTCAAAGTGTTTTAATATTGGTACCAGTTCTCGAGGAAGGTGTTGACCTTGAACTTATTCTTCCATATCTTTAATGTGACGCACACTTCTAGCGGAGGCTAGAGACCAAGGTTGCTCTCACATCATCAGTCGTTGAGGATGTTTGACTTCTACCTTGAGAGTTGGAAAAACTTCAAGGGTTGTTACTTATAAAGAGGATCACTCGTCTTTTTGTATCCTTCTAAAAGGTGGTATTCCATCTTTGGGCCCCCTTGTTTGGAGTCGTTCAAATATATGACAAGATTCTTAAATGTTGGGCTCGATAATACTTCTTTCGTGCTCCAAAAACATATGCATTTGCCTCTGACTCTTTGACCCCAGAGAAAGCGTCTTTGAAAGATGATTTAGTTACCTTTGGGGAGAGTTTGCGTTATGAAGAGGGAGACAACCCTTCGAATGTACCTCCCCTATAATATAAAAGGTGATATATCAACACATATTTTGCCATGGAAGTGGATACTACCCTAAAGAAAAAAAAATATTTTTGGTGGGGATAAGGGACTATATATATGTTTTCCTTATTATTTACAAAATAAATTTGTTAATCGTCTTCTTATTTTAGTTTTCACATAACATGGGTGTTCTTCAACACATCTTTAGGAAGAAGAATCTCACTTGGAAAAGGATGATGTGCCACCTTCCTCTTCGACTCCTACCACAACCCAGATGAAAAGGGAGCCGACGTGGCCCCAAAAGAGATTGAGACTTAGCTTACAAGGTAGATGCAAACGACCCTAATCTTAAGAGAACATATGGAGGAGACAAGGCACCCGCCATCTGAAAGTTAAAGCAAAAAGTCTCACGACTAGTCTGCATCTACTTCTGGTGAGATAGCCAAGAGGAACTATGGAAAAGGTCAATATATGGAGGATAACCCTTCCAAGAGGCCCAAGCCATCATGGCCTACTTATGAAAAGGTGTCCATGGGTGGTGATTCACCTTTTTCCTATATTTAAAACTCCCAGACATTTCCTATTTCGAAGGCTCTGTCGTTCTGCTAAGGAGGTGCGGTCTTGCACCCTCAAAGGGGATTATGCCTATATTTGGAACCTTACTGATATAGCTAAGTTGGAATTAATCGTTGAAATGACCTTTAAAATGTATTAAGGTGCCTCTTCGTTATACTTGGAGTGTGTTGATCGTGGTGCGATGTTTGCTCCTGGTGACTCTTTTAAGGATAATGATCTTTTGAGATGCTAATATGATATCACCATTCATGAACGAAAATAGCTTCAAGAAAAACTTGTTGGTCTTGAGAAATAAATAGAGACCTGTGGTGCCCCATTTGAGCTTACCTCAATGGTTTCTTCCCTAAACGAATCCTCGGCGGATAAGGAGAGAGCCATGGTGGAGAAGGATAAATCCCATGGAGAGGTTCAGACTTCTTTGACTAACTTTGAGACGGCTAGAGAGGCGTTGGATTCCAAGGTCAATGAGTTTGAGGAAACCCTATAGGAGGAAAGGGAAAAGGAGATGAAGGCTCATGAGGATAGATTAGTTGAGGTAAATAAGAATATGGAGGCCTTTGTCAACGACAACGTTAACGTCGTCCTTTCCATCTTTTTGAATGCTCTCGCTCAAGTTAAATTGTTTTTTCTAAATTTGAAGATCCCTCGGGAGTTGCTAAACTCAGAGAAGATGATGGTGGACGAGAGCTGATCAATGATGATGAATGAGCCTTATGGATTCATTTACCAGTGATTGCAATTTTTAGTTGAATCTGGTGATTATAATAATATTATGTCAAACACATCTTGAATTTTCCTTTAATGAATTTATTTCTTCATTACTTGGTTTTATTAGCTTACTCACTAGTTAGCTTTGCATGGATTTACTCAGTGCATAGTCTTCCATGATTTTATTTTATCATGTGGTCGGTCTTCTATGATTTTATTTCATCATGTGTTCTTATATGGTTTCATTTCATCATATAATCTTTCATAATTTTATTTCATCATTCTCAATATGGAATGTAGGTTGGGATATACTTTGATGTCTCTTGTGATTGTTCTCGACCAAGAGTCAATTCCCTTTATCTAACCATAGGTGAAAACCTGGTTCGAGGTTGGTGTAAATAAGGCTCCATCGCCTACGCTCTAGAGTGGCTAGCTACTAAGAAGAGGTGCGCCAACTTAGACTTTGTGTGTTTTAGTTATCTCATATCATGTTCTTCTCTTGGGAAATACAATCATACAATCCAAACAAAACTTGGCTTTTATTTATATCAAAATCATTTTATTAGGTAATCATCTTCAATTTATGTTAAGTCAACTTGGGGAAATTTTAAATAAAATAACCCTTGAGCTTGGAGGCATTCTACATCCATGGAATTGATTCTACAAGTAGAGTCTCCAGAGTGTAAGTTCCATTTCATGTGCTTGCCTTGACTGTGTACGACCATTCCCAGTTGGCAGTAATATTTCTATCTCTGACATTCTTTCCTCTAAAGTCGACTCGTATCGACACAAGGTCTTCTAACTAGAAGTCTCAAGGTCATACTCGCTTGTTGTATTTGAGTGCAGTTACTTGCTTCATGACAATGATCATAAGGGTGGATGAGGTTCTTATTTCTTCCAAAAATTCCGAATCTTCTCTAATAGTTTTTGAATTATCTCCTTTCTAGAAAAGGATGTGTTGCTCTCCAACTCCTCAAATTTTAAAGGGATGACAAATTCAGTTATGTAAGTGTGGCTAAAGGGTGTTTCACCCGTTGTTGAATACGGTGTGTTTATGTAACCCTAGAGAACATGTGAAAGATCTTCTTCCCAGTTCCCTTTAGTTGCTTCAAGCCTTATTTTAAATCCTTACAACAAAGCCCAAGTTTCCACTTCTGCTTTCCCGTTGGTCTGAGGGTGTTCAACTGACATAAAGTGTTGCTTGACTCTCAGATCCTCCAGCAGCTTATTCAAGTTTACATTTGTGAGTTGCATTGTGTTGTCTGTCATAACGGATTGATGGATTATGTACATTGATAGGATATTTCTTTTGAATAACTTTAAAATTTTGGCAACAATGATCTTTTCCAAGGCCTCTACTTCGACCTCATTTGTAAATAAATCTATTGCCTCAATCAAGAACTTCAACTGGCCTGGAGCTAAAGGAAATGGACCAAGGATGTCCATTCCCAATTGAGATAAAGGTCATGACGATGTCAACACATGTAACTCATATGGATGAGTGTTATAAATGTCTCCATGTCTTTGGCATTCGTCACACTTCTTCATATAATTCATGGCGTCTTGGACCATGAAAGACTAATAATACTCGGCCTTTAGAACTTTCTTATCTAGAGCTTGGGCTCCCAAGTGTTACTTGACTATCCCTTCATGCATATCGATCAATAATTATATGTAAATGTTATAATATCTATACATACAGTAATAACAATAACTAAGTAAAAGGTGTCAAATTAGAATTTTTATCAACTATGCTTTCTACTTATAATGGATCAATCTGGTTGGTTTAAGTTCTAGAGGTCAATGATTTTATGATTAAATTTAAAACATATATCATATTTATTATTTATAATAAAAGTATTTTCTTTATTATGTTCATTTTTAAAATAATAAAGTTCCTAAAATAGATAGTTTGTATAATGAAACATTAAATGTGACTTAATTGTGAGACATCAACATAAGGGTGTCATTATAAAAATATTTGTAGTCAATTCTTAATGTTAAATAGGACAACAAAAATGTATAGAGACTATTATATGAGTAAAGTGATGACAATATCTCATAAGTCATGGTTATGAGATGCCAAATTTTCATTAGGTATAAATATTATGATTAATATTTATACTTGATTGATCCTCCACGAGAATACTACATAGTGTGTTATATAAGTATCATAAGTTATTTTCACAATGATATTGGTGTATTTCACTCTTTGACGTGAAATCAATATAGTCCTTACTTTAGGAGTTAGTTTATTTCCATCAAACTTTGACTATAATAAGACAATTATCAAGTCGGTTAACTAGATACTCAATGAGTCATGTGGAGGATGTAGTTAATCTAGATGGGATTTTTCCCTCCTACATGCAGAAGTAATATCTAAGGAACTCTTGTTGAGTGTAATTGTAAAATGCATGGCAAAACTGAAATAAGTCAATAAGGGATATTGAGCTTATTTCTTGATATTAAGAATACTTGGGTATCAAGGAATATAATGTTGGACTATACAAGGATGACAAAAAATTTTAAAAAAATTTGTCATATAGATATAAGAGAATGGTAATTATACATGTGATCATTATCACTGAAAGGTTATGCTAAATGACATGACATTCCCGTCAGTTAGGTAGCAGTGATGTGTTACTAGGCATTGCTCTTTATTAATAGTATTAAATAAACAATTTAATATTTTTGTCAATGTTACGAGAACTTACAAGGTCACACACACAAGGATAGATAAATCAAGATTAAACAAATGAATATGATTCATTTATGATTTTGTGGTGTATTCTTATGATTCACTAGCTCTAATTATAGAAATATGGTACATCGTAAGTTATATTGCGTGTAAGTAGTTCTATAAATAGAACCCTTATACTAAAGTGACAATGACTTATTCACGAAATCTAGAAACCTATTTGCATTAAATTCATATTCTCTTAAAGACTTGTGTTCATTCACATGTAGCATTGTAGATGGAGGAATCAGTCATTGCATATTATGTTTATGTGGACTGAGTATAGGCAAAGGCATTCATGTAGTGCTCGTGATAGATATGTTTCGATCATCAAATATTTTTCACTATAAAATATAGTTAATCAATCCCTGAATCATGATCATTCTTAAGAATCCATCAAAAGGAAAATATCATATTTTAACCTCAGCGCCTATTATGGTTTCCCTTTAGTGGTATCAAAACCTCTTATAAAACAATGAAACAATTTTTGTGTGATTATATCTTTTATGTGATTATTAAGAAACATATTTCTTCTTGTATGTTGAAAAAGGATTATGAATCCATTATATTATATGATGTTCTTCTTGTATGTTGAAAAAGGATTATGAATCCATTATACCATATGATGTTCATATTGGTTTTTTTGATTAACTTATGTCAGAATCCAATGTTTATTTAAATAAGTAAACTATTGTAATTATGTATGCATACGTAAGTCAATTCTACATATTGATCATGATAGTTATGCATTTGAATAAACAATGTTATATCAAATGTTGATATTGCACCTCTAGGGTTCAAGTATTGATACTCATTATCAATTTGGTGTTAAGTGTTGATATTGTGTCATTGGGACTAACAATGTTATAGTTTAAGTGTGGATTCCTCTTATCGATTTCTCTTAGTGGAAATATCATAATCTTATTATGGTGTGTTAAAGTTGTGTTGTCAGGGTTCAAGTATTGACCCCGTAATTATTTTGCCGATAACATTTTTAGCGACAAAGTTAAACTTCTAATTGAAGCAGGAAAGAAAATTGGCTTGGGCACTGCTTTAATCCTCTTAAAGGGCATCCCCCGCCCTCCCCCCTTAAACCCTATTAGTTGATCGATCAATACTACTAACTTTTGTTGATCCACAGACAAAACCTCTTGCACAGCAGAAGCATGACGGTCATACTAGATTTATGGATATTAGGTGTATGCCTTGTTGGATCTAGTGCTAGTAGGAGATTATTGGTGTAAGCCATAGAGACTAATAGTTGCGATAGAACTTGATACTTGTATCAATTTATCTATTAATAATAATAATGATGAATTTATTTATTATTATTGTTTTTCCTAAATAATAAAGTCTCTAAAATAGCTAGTATATTTGATGAAACATTAAGTTTGAATTAATTGTGAGACCCATTAAACATATAAGGACATTATTCTTAAAGTATTTTTACTCAAGATTTATTTCGATGTGAGACGACATTAAATCATTGAGACTATTACGTGGATAGACTGATAAACACATCTCTCAGATTATGAATAAAAAGTTATCAATTCTTCATATAAATATAAATATAAGGAGTAATATTTATATAGGATTGACCCGCCGTGAGAATACTATATATAATTCTAAGCAAGTGTCATAAATCATTCTCATGGTGGCAGTGATGTATACCACCATTTGACCTAAAAACACTTTGGACCCTAAATATGAGGTCGGGTACTTTATTATTGTTCAAACTTTGTTCATAACTGGATGACCTCTAACATGGTTGATGTATACTCCATAAATCATGTTAAATATACTCTATACTCTAACAAAAATAGAATTGGAATTAGAGATTAAACTGTATAATTGATATATCAGAGTTGTCGACTCAGTGGATTGATTGATTTTTACTCGCATGTATTTTTAGCGAATTTCCATAAAATTGTTCAAACTAAAAAAACACCTTCATAACTTTATCGATTCTAAATTTAGGTAATTTAATTATGAGTCCATGTGATACAACTCGAGTGTCGCTTCCCTAAACTACATTTCTATTATCTCATTTTGACTAGGGTTTTTCATGGTATATTTCACTCTGAGAATTGAATTGTACCAAACATAACCATAACAAGAGCTTACAATTTTGATTTGTTCAGAACTGAACTAAATCAAACAATTGGTTCGATACACTAGTTCTTAATTCCAAATTGTACTAAACTGTTAGTAACCAATTTTTTAAGATAACTACTTGTTATGGTGAAGATAGTCGTTATAATTTTTTATTATTTTAAATAAAAATCATTTTATACATTTTTAAACCATTCTTGTTAAGAATATAATTCTGTGTCAAAGCACCATTTCGATAGAGTTTGTTGTTGTCAAAATGCTCTGTATAGAAGTTGTATAGCTATCAAAATGTCAAAGAAGTGTATCTCGACAAAAAACTTAGAATTAGCTTTATTTTGTGCTAGATGGAGATTGCTTGTTATGCAAGCAATCTCAACCTATAAATAGGAAGACACTATAGCATTGTATGAATGCAGTTGCATAGAGAAAAGATTGAATAAAACTTATGTTTGAAGGCAGAGAGAAACTCTGCAGAAACATTCTCCTTCTTCCTTTTTTTCTCAAAAACCCTAATTTCTTTTTTCTTCCCCAATTCATCTTTTCTTTTCTTATTTAATAATAATTGTGCAATAGAATCATCTTTCAACCAAGGTATGGTTGATTCACTCGAGTGAAAAGTGTAGAACAAGAGGAGGAATCAATAGGAATAATTGATTCTTATTCTTCAAGATTGATTCGGAATTCTCCAAGTTTTTGGTGTAATTCCAACATCTGGTATCTAGAGCAATGGTTGTGTAATTCTTAAGAAGTATAGCGCGATGAATCATTCGAATGGACATTTTCCAGCAAGTCTTCCAATTGTGAATGGTAAGAATTATGATAATTTGTGTAAGCAGATGAAGATTGTCTTCTGTTATCAAGGCGTGTGGGATCTTGTGAAGGGAGGAGTAACGCCATTGGCAGAAAACATGACGGATGAAGAAAAGGATACACACAACGAACTGAAGAAGAAAGATTATAAAGCCTAATTTATAACTCATCAATGTGTTGACCCAGACAATTTTGAAAAGTTGGGTGATGTTGAATTAGCAAAAGAAGCATGGGAAAGTTTGGAGAAATCCTTTGGAGGCGCTGAGAAGGTGAAAGAGATGAGGTTAGAAACTCATAAAAGAACATATGAATTGCTTCAGATGGAAGAAAATGAAAGTATAAATGACTTATTCACTAGGTCTACGAAACTGGTAAATCAAATCAAGGTATATGGAGAAATGTTGACATCAAGATCAGTTATTGCAAAGATCATAAGGTCATTGACTCCAAAGTTTGATCATGTGGTAGTAGCCATAGAAGAATCAAAATACTTGTAAACATTGACAAAGGAAGAGCTTCAAGGGACGCTTGAATCTCATGAACAAAGAACAGTTGAAAGAGCTACAAGCAAGTCGAAGAGTGATGTAGCTTTGTAGGCACAATCAGCGAGAGAAAAGAAAGGCAAAGGAAAATGGTTCGAAAATAAAGGTAGAGGAGGCTACAACAATTTGAATGGTAGAAGAAACGTGCAAGAAGGAAATTCGTTAAATCAAACAAGACCCTCATACCAAAGCAACCACATAGGTAGTGTTGCAGATAGAGGGAGTGGTGGTGGACGAAAACCTGACAAAAGTCACATTTAGTGTTTCAATTGTCATAAGTATGGTCACTACTCTAGTGATTACCCTTAAAAGCAAAATAGTCAAGAAAATGATACAAAATTTGAAAAGCATGAAAAAGAAGAGAGGTTGCTAATGGTCACAACAAGAGATGAAGAAAAATTCAAAGACCAATGGTACTTGGACTCAGGATTCTCATCACACATGACTGATGGGAAAGATTGGTTTGTCAACATAAAACCCTCGTTGAAGAACATGGTGAAGTTTACAAATGACAATACTCTAGCAGCTGAAGGTGTTAGTGATGTATTGATTATGAGGAAAGATGGCAAAATATTAATAATTTTCAATGTATTGTATATACTGGACATATAAAGTAATTTTCTTAGCACGTGGCAGTTAGTTGAAAAGAATTACAAAGTATCGATTGGAGATAAAATGATGAGAGTTCTTGACTTAGGTGGAAGGTTAATCTTGAAGGCTCTCATGTCTCAGAATAGCACCTTTAAGATTGAACTTAATGTGATGGAGAATAAGTGCCTTGCAACTGCAGATATCATGGATGAATGGATATGACACTATAAACTTGGCTATACTTCAAAGACATCAGAGATCTGAAAAGAAGAAATATGATTTCAGGGTAACCATAAATCAACATTCCAAATGAAGTGTGTGAGGATTGTGTGTAGGAAAAGCAGCACAAGAACATCTTCAGCAAAGATGCAGGGAGAAAGTCAAAGGCAATTCTTGAAATCATATACTCTTATGTATGTGATTCTATCCAGGTGGATTCGTTTGGAGGTAACAAATACTTTGTCACATTCGTAAATGATTTTAGTCGAAAACTGTGGACTTACCTAATCAAGAAGAAAAGTGAAGTGATTGAGGTATTTGCCAAGTTTAAATTTATGGTCGAAAGACAAAGTGGTTAAAATCTCAAGATTCCGAGGACTGGTGTTGGTGAAGAATATGTGTCGAAAAACTTTGACACATTATGTGAGAAAGAAGGGACTATGCATGAGGCGGTGCTACCCTACACTCCACGGCAAAATGGAACTACTGAAAGGAAGAATAGAACCATCATGAATATGGTGAGAAATATGTTGAAAGGCAAGCATCTACCAAAGAATTATGGGGAGAAGTTGTGTCGACAGCAACATACATTTTGAACAGATGTCCGACAAAAAAGCTAGAAGGAATCACGCCAGAAGAATGTTGGTTTGGCGTCAAGTCATTCTTAAGTCATCTGAAAGTATTTGGATCTATACCACATAGACATGTGCCTGATCAACTGAGAAGAAAACTTGATGACAAGTCGAGTCAAATGATCCTAATAGGATATCATTCGACTGTGGATACAAGATGTTCGACCCAGAGATCAAGCAAGTAATGATCAGCAAGGACATGATCATAGATGAGCTTAAGGAATGGGATTGGACTGAAAATGTAAAGAATGATTTAGTGAGAATCTTATGTGAAGAACCAACAAGTGAAGTCAAAAGAGAAGTTTGACAAGAAGAAGTCGTAGGTCAAGCAAGCCTAAGCATGCCTCAAAGAATAAGACACATACCTACAAGGTTTCAAGAATATGTGATTACATCATATGATGTAGTCAATGATGAAGGTGAGTTGGTACACTATGCTTTCTATGTAGATGCGAACCAGTCAATGCAGTTGAGGCATTGAAGGATTCGAAGTGGGTGAAAGCGATGAATGAGGAACTGAAGTCCATAGAAGTCAACAATATTTGGTCACTTGTCAAATTTCCTCTAGACAAGAAGGTAATCAATGTGAAGTGGGTATACAAGGTGAAGTTAAATCCCAAAGGAGAAATAACTCGACACAAGGCAAGACTTGTGGCGAAAGAATTTCTTCATAAAGAAGGAATCAACTTCGACGAAGGTTTTGCACTTGTTGATAGGATTGAAACAATCAGGTTGGTTGTTGTTCTAACAAACATGAACAACTGGCATATGTGTCATATGGATGTGAAATATGCATTCCTGACCGGCCCCTTAGATGAAGAAGTTTATGTTGAATAACCAGTTGGGTTTTTGAAACAAGGCCAAGAAAGAAAAGTATACAGGCCGCATAAAGTCCTGTATAGACTCAAACAGGCTTTAAGAGTTTGAAATAAGAAGATGGATAGTTTCCTAAGGGAGCAGTAATTTGTGAAGTGCATAACTGAGCATGGAGTATATGTAAGAAGAAGGAATAATAAATTGTCTATATCGTGTCTTTATGTCGATGAATTGTTAATAACAAGTAGCTGCAAGAAAGAGATCGAAGACTTCAAAGGTGATCTTAGCAAGGAGTTCGAAATGTCTGATCTGGGTAACATTTCTTACTTCTTTGTTATTGAATTCTACAAGAGTGGTATATGCCTGACAATGTATCAAAGAAGATATGCAAATGAAATACTCAAAAGATTTAAGATGGAAGATTGCAATGCAACTTCGACACCTTCTGAACAAAGACTTCAACTATCGAAGAACTCAGATGAAGATGATGTTGACCCAACACAGTACAAAAGACTTTTTGGGTCATTAAGATACCTTTGTCACACAAGGCTTGATCTAGCATACAGTATGGGTATGGTGAGTAAATTCATGAAGAAGCCAAAGGTATCACATCTAGTAGCGTCGAAGAGGATACTAAGGTATCTCAGAGGAAATCTCAACTATGGCATTTTGTTTCCTGTACTGATGAAGGAAAAGAATGCAAACTAGTGGTTTACACCGACTCAAGTTGGTGTAGTGATGTTGAGGATAGAAAATTCACAGCTGGTTATGAGTTTATGCTAGGTGATGTGCCAGTTGCTTGAAGCTCAAGAAAAGAACTAGTAGTAACATTATCGTCGTGTTAAGCAAAGTACATAGTTTCTTTCCTCTGTGCATGTCAAGCAACATGGATGGCAAATTTGGTCAAAGAAATTACAGGGAAGAATCATGGAGCGATTACCATGAAGATTGACAACATGTTTGCTATCAATCTGGCGAAGAATATGGTAGCAGATGGAAGAAGCAAACACATTGAAATGAAGTTCCATTATCTTCGAGAGTAAGTAGCAAATGGGAAACTGAACTTGGAACTGCAGAACTGAGAATCAGATTGCAGAAATCATGACGAAAGGTGTGCAGGTCGAAGTGTTCAACAGACTAAGAACAATGATGAATGTAAATAGCTTAGACATAATGAATTAGGTATTGTGTTGAGAATATAGTTCTTTGTGTCAAAGCACCATTTCGACAGAGTCTGTTATTGTCGAAATGCTATGTGTAGAAATTGTATAACTTTCGAAATATCGCAGAAGTGTATCTCGACATAAATTTTAGACATAGCTTTATTTTGTGTTAGTTGGATATTGCTTGGTGTGCAAACAATCGCAACCTATAAATAAGAAGGTATCATATCATTGTATGAATGCAGTTGCATAGAGAAAAGATTGAATAAAACTTTTGTTTGAATATAGAGAGAAACTCTGCATAAACATTCTCTTTCTTCCCTTTTTTTCTCAAAAACTTTAATTTCTCTTTTCTTCCTCGGTTCATCTTTTCTTTTCTTCTTTAATAATCATTGCGCAACCGAATCATCTTGCAACCAATGTGTTATTGATTCACTCGAGTGAAGAGTATAGAACAAGAGGAAGAATCAATCGAAAGAATTGATTTTTGTTCGTCAAAATTGATTTGAAATTCTCCAAGTTTTAAATATTATTCTAACAAATTTTATTAGTATTTTTTTTATCACTAATATGTAATGTAAATGTATTTAAGTTCAAACCGATTAAAATTAAAATTGCAAACTTAATAAAAAAAACTAAACATATTGAAAGTCATAGTACTCAGAATAAATTTTAGATTGATTTTTCAAAATCAATCAATAAATAAAAACTAAAATTATTATTATTATTATTAGATTATATTATTATTATTATATATATTATATATATATATATATATATAAATATATATATATAGTATATATATATATATATATATAATATATATATTATATATATTATATATATATATATATATATATATATATATATATATATATATATATGTGTGTGTGTGTGTCACATTTTATTATTATAAAAAAATAGTATCATGACATTTTATTTTCAATTTGTCTAAAAACATACGGTATCATTTTCTGTTGACCAAATGAAAATGGCGAGTAAAAAGATTATACAATATTATTAATTACTAGTATTGATTTTAGAGTAATGATATTTTTACACCATTCTTTACATTAATACTTGCATTAAATACTGATTATTTTATTTATACGGTGAGCATTATTTTTCTATAAAATAATATTAAAATTTTATTTTAAATAAAATAATAATAATAAATAGTTTTTGAAAAATTAATTTCATAACAAAAATATAAAATTTGTAATTAACCAATTTTATTATTACATTAACCACAAAAATATATTTTATTAACCACATATTTTTTTAATAGTTTATTAATTAACCTCACTAATTCATTAACCAATAAAATACATAATATTGACTAAGTTCTGATATTAGTTATAATCTGGTTAATGAATTTTAAAAATTAAAAAACAATAAATAGTAAAATAAAATTGATTAATATTATAATATTAACCAATTTTATTTATTGCTTTCAAATTTTTTAAATTTATTAACCAAATTATAAGTTAATGTTAGAACTTTGTCAATATTATGTATTTTATTGATTAATGATAGTGAAATTGGTTAATAAACTATCAGGAAAATATGTGGTTAATAACATATATTATTATGGTTAATAAAATCGATTAATGGCAAACATTATATTTTTGTTACGAAATTATTATTTTTTTAAATATTTTTTATAAATATTTTTTTATTTAAAATAAAATTTTAATATTATTTTATTTAACAAAATTATTCACCATATAAATACGGTGAATAATATTTAATGTAAATATTAATGTAGAAAATAGATGTAAGAATAACATTACTCTTGATTTTATCTTACCAATAACACATAATCAACATTTTGAATATCCACTTGAAAAGATTTTTCTTTTACATAATTTATTGAATGCTCACTATTTTTTTTACCACGCTTATCCCTCATATGAAAAATTAAATATAATTACCGTTCAAAAAATTTTGATTCTTTAAGAAATTAATTTTTATATTTAATATAAATTTCAAAGTTAAAAAATCAATTTGGAGAAAATACCATTGAACCAAACTTTCACCATAACCAAGTAATACCATATCATAAAAATGGATGGTTAGATGTGGTTCAGTTCATTGTATTTTGGCTCGCTTAACTACAATTCGGTTCGGTTATTCAATTGTTTTATAAATTGTAGTTCGGTTCATATATCAGAGAGAATAATTCGCTTATTTCAGTTGTGTGATTTGGTTCGACTCTATAGATTTTTTTTAATAATCGTAATTTTGATTCATGTGCAACAGTAGATCAAGATCGTCAAATCTATTTGACGGACTTTGTAAAGTATCCCAAACAATAGACTCTCTTTGCTGAATAAAAGAGTCTAAGGACCGTGAAATGATCTATCTTGTCCTATTGTTGTATAGAAGCGGATCGAAGAAACTCTAAAGATTGGAAAATCATATAATCAAGGATTACTTATGTCACCTCGCCGACGTCAGTCTCCTAGGATAGTTATCCAAAAAGAAAGTTCTAGTATTACATAATTTAAGATGGACATGCACTAGATGTTGGAGCACAAGGTTGAAGATGAAGAAGTTGATGGAAGAGAAAGAGAGAGAATCGGAATCTGTAACTAACTTTCTCTAACAAAATTGAAATTGATTACAAAATGAATTCTATCTAAAATTGAAACTAACTTTCAGTATTTAAACTATCAGAGTCTCTACATGAAATTCAAATTCATACTCTAAATGCAAAAGAAATCAATTACAACTAGCAACATCCCTTAATTCATATTCAGCTAATTAAAATCAACAACACCAATTCCACCCCTCAAGTGGATAAAATGTTCAGTCTTGATTGCTTTGATAAAAACATCTGCAGTTGCTTCTGAATGCTACAGTGAACAACTTCAAGCACTCCACTATAAACTTGATTTCTCAAAAAGTGAAACTTTGTGTCATTGTGTTTGGTCCTTCCATGTAGTAATGGATTCTTGGCAAGGCTTATAATTGATTTTTTGTCAATCATCAACTTCACAGGCTTGCTCACATTGATCTTCAGATCCTGCAACAAGTTCAGAATCCAAACAGCTTGACAAGCAGACAAATCACCTGCAATATACTCAGCTTCACAGGTTGACAATGCAACAACCGATTGCTTCTTGGAGCACCAAGAAATGGGACCTCCCAGATACTTAAAAAATTATCCAAAAGTACTTCTTTTGTCAACTTTGTCTCCACACCAATCATAATTCGAATAGCATATCAGCTCTAAATCAGATTCAGCACCAAAGGGGAACAAAACTCCATACTTCAGAGTCCCCTTAATGTACCTCAGTATCCTGACAACAACTTGGGAATGTGACCACTTTGGTTTGTTCATAAACCTACTCACCATTCCAACTGCAAATCAGATGTCAGGTCCGGTACTGCGGAGATATCTCAATGAGCACACTAACTTTTTAAAAATAATAGCATCTACATCATCACCTTCATCATCAGAATTCAACTTGTGATTTGTTTCAGTAGGTGTGATTGCATACCTGCAACTTATTAATTTAAATCTCTTCATAAGCTCAAGTTCATACTTCAGCTGATGCAAGATTATACCCCTATCATAGTACATAATCTCCATCCCTAAAAACTATACCATATTTTCTAAATCAGTCATCTCAAACTCATTCATCAACACCTTCTTGAACTTAGTTATCTCATCTGAACAACTCTCTGTTAGCAATATATCATCAGTATAGAGACACACCAGAATCATGTTGCTATCAGATATAAGGTGAACATAAACACCATACTCTATCTCACATTTTCAGAATCCTTAAAGCTTGAAAAATGAATTAATTTTCAGATTCCAAGCTCTGGGAGCTTGTTTCAGTCCATACAAGGCTTTATGCAACTTGTACACCATCCCTTCCTAATTATTTTTCACAAATCCAGGAGGTTGTGACATATAAAATTCCTCGTGTAAAGGACCATTCAGAAATGCATATTTCACATCTAAATGCATCAGAGGCCAATTTCTATTAGCAGTTATAGCAATCATCAGTTTGATTGTTTCATGTCTAGCTACAGGCGCAAACACCTCAAAGTAATCTAATCTGGATTTCTGTATAAATCTTCTAGCGAATAACCTTGATTTATGTTTGTCAATTGATCCATCTGGCCTCAATTTCAACTTGTAAACCCATCTCACACTGATGACTTTCTTGTTCTTTGGAAGCTCATACAACTCTCAAGTCTTCTTTCTTTCTATATCCTGAATTTATTCTTTTATGTCCTTCAGCCACAGTTTCTTCTTGAGAGCTTCTTCAGTACTTATTGGCTTAGAGTCTACCAACATGGCACACTAAATGACTTCTCCTTCAAAGTCTATCTCAGTATCTTGCAACATGTCAAACTCTGCAAATCTTCTTAGTTTTTGTTTGATTCTTTATGGTCTCTGAACTTGTTCGGAGTCTTCTTTAGATGCTGGAACAATACCAGAAGTTGGACTACCTTTAAAGGTTGAACCTCCTTCAAAGGCATGACTACCACCAGATTCTGGATCAATATTACAATCTGGATCATAATCAGATTCACCTTCAGAGTCAGATGTGCCTTCAGACTTAGCTTCAGCATCAGAGTCACCTTCAGACTCTGACTCATCTTCAGACTCAGAATCTCCTTCAGAGGTAGATTCTCCTTCAGAGTCTGAAATATCTTCAGAACTTAACTCAGGTGTTAACACTGCACCAGAGTTGGATTGAGACTTGTTCCAATCCTACACTTCTGATTATTTCACAATGACATCTCTGTTGAATTCAACTTTATTAGTGACAGGACATTAGAGCTTATAAGCACATGTACTGTGGTACCCTACAAGTAATATGACTCTACTTCTGTTATCCAACTTCCTTCTCTTAACATTTGAGACATGTTTATAACAAACAGAATCAAACACCTTCAGATGGATCACACTTTGTTTATCTCCAATTCACTTTTCAAAAGGAACAATTTCCTTCAGCTTCTTGGTTGGGCACATGTTGAGCGCATATGTTATAGTGGCAACAACTTCTCCCCTCAAGGTGTAAGGGAGCTTCTTCTTTTTCAGCATGCTTTTTATCATATCAAGTAAATGTTTGTTTCTTCTTTCATCAAGACCGTTGTGTTTAGGAGTGTATGGAGCAGTAACCTCATGCTCAATTCCATTCTCCTCACAGTATTCCTTGAACTTTGTAGAGTTATACTCATCTCTACCATCAGTTCTAAGAATTTTCAACTTCTAACCACTTTGTTTTTCAGTCCTCACCTTGAACATCTGAAACTCAGCAAACACCTCATGCTTAAACTTGATGAGTGTTACCCATGTCATTCTTTTAAACTCGTCCACAAATGACACAAAATACTTGTTTCCTCCAAGTGAAGGTACTTCAAATGGTTCACGTACATCAAAATGTACTAATCTCAAAGCATGTTTTGCTCTTGGAGCCACTTCTTATGAAAATGGTAATCTAGGTTGCCTGCCTTTCATGCATGTCTCACATGACTTCTTAGGATTCGCAATTTTAGGAATTCCATGTACCAGCTTCTTAGAACTCAAATGCCATAAGATTTTGAAGTTAAGATGCCCCAATATCTTATGTCATAGCTCATTGGCACCTTCTTCGCCTTCTACACTAAGGCATTTAGTTTCAGTTATTTCCACATTCATCTTGAATGTTTTGTTGCTCCCATGTTCAGATTGCATAATCCGCTTATGATCAGAATCATATAACTTCAAGAGATTGTCATTCATAATAACTGAGAAACTTTTCTCAATTAGCTGACCTATACTCATCAGATTTCTCTTCATGCCAGGAACATACCAAACATCCTTGATCATAACAATTTTGTCATTCTTCACTCTGACCTTGACATTTTCCATTCCTTCAGCATTTAGATACTTATCATCAGCACATCTGATTTTTGTCCTATTTCTAGAGTCAAAATTAATCAGCCATTGATTGTTTCCAGTTAGGTGATTTAAGAAGTCAATATCCACATACCACCAGTCTACCAAATATCCACCATCAGATTCAGAAGCCATCAATAACACAGGTTCATCATCAGAATCTCATTTGGCTATGTTTGCTTCTTCTGATTTCCTTTCCTTGTTTGACCAATAGTCATCGGCAAAGTAACCAAACTTCTTACAACAATAGCACTGAACCTTCTTCTTGTCAAACTTCTCCTTTCCTTTATGATGTTTCTTCACGTCAAACTTGGAGACTTATGACTTTTGATAACCACCATCACGTCTCCTCTTGACCTCTGACCAACACTACTACGAAATGGTTGTGATACACATATAATGACAGTTTCACGCCTGTTGTTAGGTAGCGTGTGATTGTATGTATATTGATTTCCACAACGAACGAGTTATTGTGGTTATAAGTTAAGTAGCGTGTTATATATAACAACGGGTAAAGAAGACAACCATTGTGAAATAATTTATAGGTCCTGGGTTCGAATCCCAACAACGTCATTCTTGCGTTTTAACATTTTCACCACAGATATTTGTTCTAACTGTGATGGTATGTGTAAGAGTTCATTATAAAATATGGGATTGTTAGTTTTCCCCTACCCCTCATTTACCATATACAACAATTCAAATAGATTTTTGAGATAATATTCAGAAAAATTAAATTATTCTTGAAAAACAACTTAAACGGTCCAATGTTTTTCAAATTGCATACATCTTGTAATTCATGATTTCCTCATTGACTCACATAATTTGGTTAAATCCCAAATTCTTCAAAGTAATGATGATGAATGAATGTCTTCTAAGTATTTCACACAAATTTTGTTTTCCTCTTTTTTTCTAGTATATTTTGCAAACATCAAATTTTGTGTGAAAGACTCAGACTGGCATCCATTTATCATAATTATTTTGAAGAAAATGTGGTATTGAATCAAATGCTATGGGCTAAAGAGGAAATCATGAATTACAAGATTCATGCAATTCAAAAAATATTGGATCGTCTAAGTTGTTTTTCAAGATAGTTTAATGTTTCTGATTATTATCTCAAAAATCTATTTAAATGAATGCAAGTCCAATGAGGGATTAGTGAAACAAGGAATCACATATGATATAACAAACTCACCAACAACATTTATCAACAAAAAATTCAATTAATTAACATAGATTGGGAGAACTTGATAACTAATTGTTCCTGAAAAATTAAGACAAACTTGTAAAATGAAAGGAGGATAAAACTGAGGAGAAAAATGCAAACTTGTGTTAAATTTGAATGGATGTCATTCTAACTCTATCACACAAGTTTGCATATTTTACTTCAGCTTCATCCTCTCTTGTATTTTTTTCTTCATAGCAACACAAATCAATTGCAATCCTACAGATATCATGTAAAAAATAGCATGTTAACATAAACTAGATGTACATTGTAATCCAACAAAAAATTATCATCATGCATAACAATAACATCAACATAACAACAAAATACACGAATAATGTGAAACATAACAAAGTCTTCAATCTTCATGTCTAGTTGAATTCATGCAGTTCTCAAGGTTTTCATAGTTCTCAAGGTATTTATCTGATTCAGAATCAGTTGCATCTAAATTCATTAGGTCCTTCACAATAGCCTCTACCTTCCTTATCTTTTCAGGGTTAAGATTCTTGAAAACAATCTTCTTATAGTCTATTCCACCATACGGTTCAACAAAACTAATGTGATCCCTAACAACTTCAGTTTCCTTGCCTTTGTTCAACCATAACTCCAACATATCAATGACCCGCTTTGTAACCTCAATCTCGTTGACAAGTTTGCTCTCACTATTCATGTTGAGAGAAGGATCTGAAATCTGAACAAGAAGAGAAACCCTTTTTCAAAATAGCATACAACAATATTAAACAACAACAACATACAACCACAAAAAAAACCCATAAACTCTCGAACAAGAAGAAAATCATGTGAAACATAACAACAACATACACAAAAATGAGAGAATAAGGAAGAAGAAGAATACATTTATGTATAAAGAACAAGATTGAGGCTCTACTGTAAAATAGGAAAGTTAATGACGAAGAAGAAGAGAGAAAATGTGTGCTAGGGTTTTGCTTTAAGAGATACAACGATACTGTCAAAAAGCGGGAGTTAATTCGCTTATATATGAGTAAACAATTTCATCACGAACGTATTCAAAAACCGTGATGAGATATAATGTCTTTCATAACGGTTGACATTAACAACCGTGGTGATAGGTATTACCATGTTTAACAGTCAAACCGTTGTAATTTAGTGTTACGAAAGGTCTATTTTGTAGTAGTGCAATACTGCTTCTGATTCTTCTTACTAGAAGATGCTTTCAGAGTATGCTTTACTTCTCTTTCAGAGTTTCTCTCATCCAGACACAACTTTTGTGCCTCTAGACTACTTTGCAGCTCTTCAATTCTCATGGTGTTAAGGTCCTTAGAGTGTTTAATTGCTACAACAAATGTAATCAAACTGTGGAGTAAGTGATCTCAATACCTTTTCAATGATTACTTGTTCAAAGAGAGTCTCTCTACAAGATTTCATCTCATTTGTGATCAAAATCACTCTAGAGATGTAATAAGGTACCTTCTTATTGTTCTTCATGTTGAGATTCTCATATTACTTACGTAGAGACTGAAGTTTCACCTTCTTCACTGATGCATCACCACCATAACAACTTACTAGTGCGTCCCACGCAACCTTTGTCGTTGTTGAATCAACGATCTTCTCAAACACATTCATATCCACACACTGATGGATATAGAACAAAGCCTTTTGATCCTTCTTCCTCGTTTCTCAATGCGTGTTTCTTTGCGCATCAGTTGCATCAGCTGCATAACCATCATTGATGAGATAAAAAATATCTTGAGCTCCAAACAGCACATGCATCTTAATCATCCATCGATTACAATTTTTTCCATCAAAGACTGAAAAATTTGTGTTCAACTACATTTTCCACCGTTCATCTTCGTCCTAGTGCAAATTCACTCAAATCTCACAAACACTCGTGTTTCGCAATCCCTCAAAATCAAGAAATGTGATTCTATTTCGATTCAAATCTTCAATTAACTGTGAATTGAATGAGTAGAATCAATCACATACGCTTTACGTGCACTCGTATTTCCCGATCTGAATCTGAATCGGAACTCTAGATACCAATTGTTTGAACACAAAATTGAAGAAGAAGAAGATGATGAAAGAGAAAGAGAAAGAATCTAAATCTATAACTAACTTTCTCTAACATAATTGAAATTGATTATAAAATAAATTCTATCTAAAACTGAAACTAACTTTTAGTATTTAAACTATTAGAGCCTCTAAATAAAATTCAAATTCAAACTCTAAATACAAATGAAATGAATTACAAGTAATACTAGAATGACACATATCAATGTCTTCTCTTACAGTGTCTTCTCTTACCGTTGCATAAGGAGAAGGTTATAAATCTATAAAAAAACTTAGAGTTCACTAACTTTGACATCAATTTGTATTGTCAGACCCAACTCGAAGAAACTCTAGAACCATTCAACTAATTCACCATCATCTCAATTCACCTTCGTCGTGTGAACCTATAAGGTCCTCACCACATCCATAATAGTTAGTTGTAATTACATATACATGTTGTAATATTTATATATACAACTAAACAAAAGACATTAAACCAGAATTTGTACCTGCCATGCTCTCAATTTAGAATGGGCTAATCCCCCAACATGCAACCTGCAGGGGGCGAGCCAAGATAGGTAGTGCTAACTCATTTGCTGTCTTCTCCATCAATCTCCCTCCTCTCCTGACTTGGTGTACTCAATTTCGTGGAGTTAAGACACTCCATAATCATATACTAGTAGGATTTAAATAAAAAGGAAAAAGACATAGAAGGTTGCCAATTGATTTCAGAAATTTGACACACAAAAAAACTATAATTATGAACAGAAAGACCAGAGGGAGAGGGGTTGAAGTTGAAGAATTTTGGATGCCTCTCACCTTTTATTTATTTATCATGGAGAAACAACGATGGAAGGAATGATTCACTTTGCAAGCCTTTTATGAGTTAGTGGCCATGCCATTTAAAAAGGTTTCATCATGTCATACATAAAGAACAAACTGAATGATTGAGCTAAAGAAAAAAGTGTATAGCATATTCCATCCATTTCTGCAAATAGTTTTCAATTGTCAACTTATATTTGTTCACATAATTTTTTACAAGGAAGATCTTCTGAATTTGAAATCTGCACTCAATGGTTTATGCATATGGCTGCACATAACCTCTATTTGAATCAAGAATGAGAGCTTCAAGAGAATTAATATTTCTATATTACTAAATGGCTGAGTACATGAAATACCTGGCTGGATTTACAAAACTAACAGAAACAAAAGGCTTATTCATTAACAATGTACTACTAAGGAAAACATAGATATTATGTAGATTAACGCCATCATAAACTGTTACAGATTGTCAGAACATGATTCACCACCAGATTTAGGAGCATAGTTAAACGAACTCGGCATGAGAAAAGAGAAAGAGCCTTCTGAATCTTCGAATGATGGTTGAGAGAATTCATTGAACGCACCAAAGTTACAGCCTTCAAAGTTCAAAGATGAGAAGTAATTGATAGGATCATCAATATTGCCTTTCACGTCCATGATGTTGTCAACTCCATTTTCATTTGAAGGATTTGATCCAAAACTGAAGTTCATGCTCCCTACCATAGCGCTATTTTCATTGGTGACACATCGATCAGGTGGCTCGGCGAGACCTTTATTGTCTTCCAAAGGAATAGCCGGTGTATGGCCTTGGAAAAGAGCAATGTGTCCGAAAAGCTTGTCTTTCCTTGAAAACGTTGTGCCACATGAACAGAGCCATTTATCCTTGCCACAGTGTTTTTCATGGGTTTTGAGATCTGCAATGACTGAAAACTTCTTGGTATGGCATCTGCTGCAAGTGTAACTCTTATCACAGTGTGTTCTTTTGTAGTGGTTTTTCACACATAAAATAGTTTTCAGAGGCTGAAATTTCTTGTGATCTTTGTTACGCTTGCAGCCACCATAAGGGCACGAATACCTCTTGATAAGCTTCGGCTCAGACCCAGTTTCTTTATGTGGTTTTGCAAGGGCTGCCGGAGTTTTGTACTCATCACCATGGCCTCGCATGTGCATACGGAGATTCGCATCCCTCTTGAACCCCTTGCCGCATATTGTACAGAAATGTGTGTGGGGTGCAAGGATTTCTTCTTTTTCTAGTTGTAAAATCTCATACGAACCAGGTGGAAGATTCTCTCCCTCTTCCATATCTTCTTCATCTTTATGTTCATGTTCTTCCATATTATGGTTTTGCTCCATTTCGCAATTATTAGGTACATCTTTATGAATGGACTGATCAAACAATTTATTTCCGACATTATTCTGTGGCTGAACACCATTACTTGTGCCTGTCCCAAAAGGAAGGTTAA
Organism: Lathyrus oleraceus; assembly: GCF_024323335.1. NCBI lineage: Eukaryota > Viridiplantae > Streptophyta > Magnoliopsida > Fabales > Fabaceae > Lathyrus > Lathyrus oleraceus. Next base: position 409,983,276 of record NC_066584.1, read on the forward strand.
TTCCGCGAAGCTGACTAAGCTGTCCTACCAATGGACTTGTGTCTGTCAGACTGTTCCTAACAGAAGGGAGAAGACTACCTGCAGTAGATATCAACTGAACAATAATCGATGTTAAATCAGCTGTAACAAGTTGCTGTTCTTGAGTCACGAGTTCACGAGGTTGTTCAAAAGGTTGGCACTTCTTATTAGCAATCAAATGCACTACCTCCTGAAGCTGATGAATCTTTTCTTCCAGGAACAAAAGGTTATTCAACATCGCACTAGGATCCCAATCTTGAAGTTTACTAGTCTCCTGATCAGTGATCTTAATATCTTCGTTAGATTCACCTGGAATCACAGACTGAGTTCGAGCGGGTTCGTTGATTTCTTTGAAAGGCATTTCAATACCGATGCCGTAGAAAGAGGAAGGATCCGAGGACAGATTTGTCGGTAATCCACTCCCAGGAGGGACTAAGGAAGACGATCTTGCCCAGTTGTTAGCACACAAACTTCCAGTCGGATTCATTTCAAACTCGTTCAGGAGGAATCAATATCCTGTCAATC